>NW_022280054.1:3478973-3524203 GCF_004355925.1 Anarrhichthys ocellatus | reverse complement strand
GATATGTTATTACACAGTAGCAAAGTCTAAATTAAGATCGAGACTCATTTGACATGCGTTGCATGTCTGTTACATTGTCTATTACCGTGAGCATTTGAGAGTGAGAGCGCGCATACTGCATGCCCGAACAAACCGCACACTTGTGACAAATATCTCTGAGAAGATATGTTGTGATCATGAAGACAGAAAAAGAAAGCTGTTAGCATTGGTTGGGAATTCAAAGTTAAGAAATGGGAGATACATCTTTTAAATAGCAGATCATTTAAAAGAATGTTTTTGGACTGTAAAGCAGTTGACAGTATGTGTGGAAAAATAGACTTTCAGTATATCTGGTATTTATATCTACAGGTAGAAAGCAGAAAAGAGCGGTTGTGTTACAAACTCGTACACACACATGCCATGCTTTCCAAAGAGCTGAGCAAGGTGGGGAAAAGTAAGAATTGTGCGTTTGTTGTCCCCGAGTGACACGCCTAACAGCCGAGAACCACGGCATGAAAGAAGACCGAGAACAAACTTTGCTGAGCTCCAGCTGCAGTGGGAATACCATGTTCCTAAAGCAGCGTAGGCGGGTGTGCAAGCAGTAACCTCACATTGAGCAACTGTAGTAAGTAGAGTTGAACCATTTCAGTGTTATAAATAAACAAGTAAACGTTAAAGTGTCCGATCTCGATGCTAGAAGTGTTGCGTTCCCATGAACAAACGGGAAAATCATCAGATCTCAAGAGCTTTCTGGTGCTTCCTGGTCCTAATGAGCGTTAAGAGCATTGGGAATCTTTCTTTGGCCACTCTGAGGAGTGAGATAATGACTGAGACATACAGTACTCACAAAGCAACTCAAACCACCGCTCCTCCCTTCACACCCAGTGCCTGACTACCACAAGTGACCACGATTCATGAAAAAACACACCTATTAACATAGAGCCTCACCCCGATGTCTCGTGAAGATGAGGGCAAAGACTCTCTCAGCTTGAAATAGCACACATACAGTACACTTACAAATGAATACCCACGCAGTCCTAATTGATCACATTTGCCTTGAATAATTATAGTTCTGACTGGATGCTTGTGACAGCGAGGCACTGAAGTGGCTTGCTGTGCTGCTGTCAGCTGACGGGAGTTAACGCAAGTCGCATGATAGTAGTTATGACCACCATCCCTCAGTCCTCTAGTGTGTGTGTGTGTGTGCGTGTTTGAACTTTGAACTCTGTATGTGTGTGTAATCATTACCGTCTCATGTTTCCAGGCTGCACATCCTTCCTTACATTTTCTCTCATTAAATTGGAGCTTTTTGGAAAGCCCTCCCACCCGCTCATCACCCAACAGCTGGTCGGCCTATCAGATGGCGAACGTTTCTCCATTGAGCTTCCTATTAGTTTCCTCTCCATCAGCTTCACTCGGCCATTTCCTGTCACTTTATGACCCATATTTTGGAAACACTGTCTAGGATCCAACAATGTATTTTTAGGAAAGGTAACATTTTTCGCGTTCTTACATCTTAAGAGGACAGAGAATAATGCTTTTGTTAAATAAATTCTTCTTCAAACTGTTCAACTGTTCTGTTGGTAAATGCTCTGCCATCACCAGTGATCTTTGTGACATAAATTCATGGCGTGTTGTGGTCGAGACTCACTGGACTTTGAAAGCTGTATTTTAAGGCAGAAGTAAGGATTCATTGTTTTTCTCACAATAAAATGTATTGAGAACGCTCTAAGTTGGTATTTAAAGATAAAATGAGGCATTTAGCTTTTTGTAAATATTGCATTATAATTAAATGAGAGAATAAAACGCAATACAGATTTGTTGGTGTAGGGTCCAGTTTTAGACAAACCTTCAGAAAGTAGAATACGTGTCAAAATAGTCTGCTTATATTTTGAAAACCATTGAGGCTTTGCTGTGATTGAAGGAAAAGTATCCTAGATGCCATTAAAAAATTAAATAAGCAGAGCAAATAATAATAATAAATAAAGAATAATGCCACCTTAAATTTCTTAAATCCTTCTTTGTAAACTGTTATATTTTAAAAGCACTTTCACGGACAAAATAACACCTTTTAGCATTTTTTTTTTATTATACCAGTTTTTACAAAAAAAACTGATATAATGAATTAGAAGTGCTAAGTGCTGCTAAGATATAATGATGTTCAAGTGTAGTATACGTATACTATATTTTTATGAGTATACTTTTTATTTTACATATTTAATCGGCTCAATCTAAAACCTATGTTCCCTGTAATGGCTTTATACACCTGTTGACAGTACTCACACCTTGTTATTCCAGTTCAAGCTATAGTTAAAACCTGAATACTAACTTTGGTGGAATGTGATGGCGGACCCTGTTTTCCACGTGTCAGAGTGTTGACGGTCACATATCTTAAATGTCTGTGGTTTGGTTTTCCAATGCTTACATCTCCTCAGAAAAGCTGCTGCTAACATTGCAGCAGCTAACATTACTTTCATAGTAAAAGAAGAAAAGGCAAAAAAAACAAAACATGCTGCACCGGTACTAAACTTCAAATGTTTTTTGACAGCTGGAGGAAAACAGGTTTGACATGGGACATGTGACTAGGAAGGACGAGCCAGGTGTTATTATTTTTAAATGATCAAGGCTATTTGCCAAAGGAGAAGCATGGGATGTGAATGTCTGTTGCACCAGTGGTGTAAGAAATGCACGGATGTGTGTGTGTGTGTGTGAAACCAATACCTGCAAATGTTTAGCCTCAGGGTGAGAGAGAAGGTAGAGGCTGAACAGGTGTTATCACATCAGGCTAATGACTCCTGGAAATCCTGCAGGCAGAGAGGGAGGGACCACACCACATACTGATAAAGGTGGAATGATGCTTGTGCAAGACACATAAGTTGTATGTACACGTGTAAAAAAAAAAAACGTGTACCCATAACCATGTGCATGTTTGCTTATGCTCAGCCCAGAGAAGCAAAACATTACTACACTGTTTACTGATTAGATCTTTGAGTCTCATGATCGTCGGCTTCTGAGCAGTTTCCCCTGAACTTTTGATTTCATGTGCAGATTGAAAATAATACGTTTGCTACATGCTTTCACAAGCTGTGTACGGAATACTTAAACAAGCAAGTCACACAAAACAATTCTTGTCAATGAAAACCGTAAAGACAAGATGGCTTTTTTTATTTTACAGTTGAAAAAGATGCAGCTGTTTACCTTTAGCTTGTACTTTGACATTGTAACAGGTGTTATCTTTCTTTGCAACCTTCTTTGAGGCTAAACTTATCTTTTCTTTCTTCGCTTTATCTCGCCCCAGCTTGCCGTTTGAATATCGGCTCAATTTGGAAGCACGAACGTTTATCAGTCTCTGCCATCTTGACACAAACTTCCTTATCACGTGAACTTTATCCCGATTCTTGGTAGAGCTTTGATCAGGGTGCCTGAGTCCTCTTGATGGTAAAAGTCATTCGGGTTAAACGTAGGATTGATGTTTTTTTTCCCTCATGCCAGCGCCTCTTGTATTTTATCAGGTTTCATATGTTTATACATGTTCATACCACCGTCTGCAGTACTTGCCTTCCATCTTTGCACCCAGGGTTCCCCCCTGAAAAGGGGACCAGGAGGTCCCTCACCAGGGTGCATAGAGAACATCTAATTGAGCCAACAGGGAGAAAATGCAGGAAACAAACACCCACACCTCCTTGTTTTTCAGCCCTTTGATTGGATTTTATCCGGGTGGCTGTAAACGGTAGATTCATGTATATAAATTTAGTCCAACGGTTCAATAAAACTCATTTTTGTGGTCTTCTGTCCCATTGGAACCTAAACACCACCTTCCTCACTGTCTGTAATACTTGGTTGTTGAGTTTATTGATACCAGGCTGAGTCAGACTGTTCACGAATTATAATTTAGGTGTCGCAATTCAAAGTTAATTCTTTAGCTCACAACAAGGTCCTTTAGTAGCTGTTCTGGAGCTCTCGATCGTGTAGGTCTTCCTCAGAAGATGAAGTTTGCCCATTTGTCAAGATGTTCAGATGTGCATTTTTTCTGAGCATTTTAATAACTTCAATATTTGTTAAAGAATCAGATTGAAAGTGTATTCTTGAAGTTGGTAAAACAATATGAACACAAACAAAAAAAACAGTCTTCTTCAAATGTAGGCGCTATACGTTGTATTTCGTAGTTTAAAACTACTCCTGTGCTACAAAACCAGCCCTTTCCCTATTTTTTTTAAATAAATAAACCTTGTGATTTAATTTGAAATGAACTGAGAATAGATTGAATGTATCTGAAGTAGTAGCACCAATATATCTGTATGAATATCTTGCCATCGTAGTTTAGACCCTGCCGGTAGCCACATGTGCCATGAGACAGGTTTCTGCCTGTCCACTAGAGTTTCTAGTTGAACAGTGGCATCGAGGCAAATCCAGCTAATGCTGGTTCAATCTAATCATCTGATGGGGGCTGGTCGGAGGATTATGGTGATTCCCTCTCAGCTCGGGGGTGCTGACAGCAGCACAGGGTGTGGGACTTGTTACCTTAATGGAGCAATATACAACATTCAGAGGCTGAATAAGCCACTATTTCCTATGTAAAGATAAAGCAGAGTAATGTCTACCTGAGCAGAGAAAAGTCACTCACCCTTTGTGTGCGTTATGTCTGAGCTTGTCCGTGCTTTATAGTGCATGTGTGTTTGCCCTACTGGCTAGCTCACTGACGGCTGCTGTGCATTGTTCTCATACGGCGGTTATGGCCGATAACACCGTCCTGACTGATGGTGTCATTGCGGAAGTGTAGCGCCAACCCTTCCGGCCTCCCCTCAGGTCAAAACTGTCAGCTCTGCAAGCCCTTTCACCATCTTGAGAGCCGCAGAGAGGCAATAGAAATGCTCCCAGTCTTGTAATTTGCACTTGTTGCCTCATCCATGCGTACAGAGACAGCAGACAGGATTTAGTTTGTCTGCTTGGCTGCTGAGCCTCATGCCGTCATATTCCCCCGATGATGACCTGGTGTGGTGAGATCAAGTGGTCCACATAACCTTTTTATGGTTCATCACTTGTTCTTTTACTGATGGTAGATTTGAAAAAAAGGTAATGTGAAGGTGTTTGTGACAAATGGCTGCAGCTTTATTGTGTGTTATATAGCGTGACCCTGTTAGCCCACGTGCTATCAGTGTTTACTAAGGATAGGTAACGAATAAATGGAGAAGAAACACCATAACACAGAGATTACCACCATAAAACTAGATGTGTAAAATATCCTGTTTTTTAAATTAAGAAAAACCAAGAATTGTCTCCAGTTTTGTCCGCATGTCATGGTGATTTGATATGATTCTACTTCCTTTACAACGTGATCAAGTAACTCACAGCCTTTGTTGTCTGAATTTGTCTTCATCATCTTATCTCAGCGTTGTATAAGGGTTTGTTTTGACCTTCCCTGTACATTGTTCCATCGCGCTTTATCTTCCCAGATCAGATTAGACTTAAGATGAGCTTTACGTAAGACCACAGGTGGATGTGACTGCAGCTGTGGCCTTGGTGAGTGTGTATGTGAGTATTTATGGAGGTTAATCAGAGTGTATGGTCTTGTATTTCCATGTCCAGGGTGTAACATATGAGGATCCTAAGGGTGCTGGCTGTCTTTGCTTTGGGTTTGAACAAAGATGGATGGATGTTTTTACAACACATACACACACACACATACACACACCACTCATTCACGTGTTGTTTTTACTGCAGGTGTAAACTGAAAACAGGGAGCGCATGCACAGTATATGTTCTCCACGATGTATCTTGTCTAGTTTTAACATTTTCTGGAACCAGAAGCGTTGAGGTGCAGAACAAACATGTGATGGATCCAGTGGTTCAGAATATTGACTGCAATGATTACACAAAATGTGTAATTCAGCCAGACGCTGGTTACCAGTTTAGTTAGTTGATTAGTTTGCTGTTTCCTGCCTCAGTGACTTTGATAACAGCGTGTCGTGACACACTTTGTTTATCCAGGAGTTTTTTAAACTCAGCATTTGCATCTCCTCTCATACATTCCTGGCACCTGTCCTGTCACAGTGAAATGTCCGCCCAACACTGCAGTGTGTGTGTGTGTGTGTGTGTGTGTCTCTTTGTGTTGTATGAAAAGCCACTTGTTCTGTTGACATAACTGTTTTCCGTCCCAACCCGCTGACCTTCGCGATGCAGGCGGTTTTCATTGTCGTCATTGTAATTGTTCACCGACATTGTTCATCATCACTGTCACTACCTGACAACAGGTGAACACTTTGATTTGTGTTTCTGTGTGAATGGCCAGAATTGGCCAGGACCCCGTGTTGGATCTGTGCCCCCCCCAAAAACATTTTGATGACAGTTTTAATTGTTGATCATTTTTGGAGGAGTGTGAGCAGTGCCCTCGCGGTGAACTTAACTAGAAATGCAGCCACGACTATGTGAACTCGCAGGAATTGAAATGTGTCCAACACCTTTTGAACTCAAGATCTTTGAGCTCAAGACACACAACATCTGTTGCTTGTCTGGCCGTCCAGGGAGAGATATATGAAGGCAAATCACTTGATTGAAGAGATCCCTCTTTGATTCTTCCCTTTTTTTTTTTTTTCTTTATCTGAAGCGAGGGCGGAAGGACAGATGGTGCCATATGCTGTACAGATTGTAAAGCCCCTTTAGGCCAATTTGTAATTTAGGTTACATAGATAAAATAGGCTTCACTAACTTGATTTTAGCGGTCCCTGTGGACGAAAGCGGTCGTGTTTCTGAGCACCAGAGTCCCTTTTAGAAAACCTCTCATTTTACTGCAGCAGGGTCTGGTTCTCCCGTGACTCCCTTCCCGAATTAAATATATACCTTCTCGCTGAATGTCTCATTTACTTATGTAGTCATATAGAGGCATCAGTATGAAATTGAGACTGTTTCATAACCAGTTCAAATGTCCTCACAGTAACCTTAATGTAAGAGTCAATGAGGGCCAGTGTGCTGCTGTATTTCCTCACGTGTCTTGTTGCCTAACCCACGACAGTGCATCGCATGACTGTTTGCAACATTAGAGAGGTCGTCCTGTGACCTCCATACGAGACACTCGTGCACAAACACAAGATGCTTCTCCAACTGAGCCCTGAATGAGGGTCACAGTTGTTCTCTCACACCGTCATGTATCCCATCCAGTCATCAAAGACGCACTAACAAACCACAGACATGATGCACTTTGGACTGCTCTCCACTTAGTAGTGCTCTTTCACTATCTCCCCATCACTACCACCATGCACTTGTTTTTTAAACATGGCAGTTTAGGTGGCCACAAGCCTGAGATTGTAGTGCGGTCTGTTTTTGTCCTCCGTCTACTACGAGTGTGCTCGGAGTGTAAATGAAGCTGGTGAAGTTGGTGTGCCGGCTCCTGAACAGATCTGTTTAGGTATAAACGCTTTTGTGAATTCTACATTTTACACCTGCAACACAGCTGCTGTGTGAGTGTGTTTGATGGCAGATTCCCACTTCTGTCACAACATATCAGATCCCCCAGCAGACGGGATTTGTTGAGTTGCTTGTGTTGAGCTGGTTTTCAGCAGTGTTGCTGCCATCTTGTGGGGATGTTTTGTAAGTTGGTTACAACACAAACTTTCATAAGAACTGCTCAGCAGACATGAGTCATGGGGGTGGCTGGTGACCTTCCACATGGTTATTAAGTAAAATACTGCCTGAAGTGGAAAAAAAGGGCGTTTAGACGTCAGCACTGAGAAATATGGAAAATTAATCTAATCTGAGAGTTATGAAATATTTCCTCTTAAACCCACTGCTTTCACTAAATGTAAAGCAATCCTCTTGATTTAAATGTATTAGATTAGATTGTCACTTTAACCACTCACTGCCTGAAGATAGACACGATCCTCAAAGCCGCCTCTTATGACAACCAACAACATTGCTTATATTAATGTATATTTATATATTTATTGTTAAAACCGCGGTGTATCATGCTCTGTTGTGGTGTCATAACAGACTGCGTGCCAGTGGAAGAGCAATCCACGCAGCACTTTTATTATTACTGCCACTTGTCATGTGTGGTTTTGTCTTATATGGCAGTGACAAAGACAAATTTCCATTTTATGCAAATCGAATAGACAATCATGTAATCTGAAGTCTTAAAGCTTAAATTGTTTTGCGCTTTTTCCTCGAAGGTTAACAAAAATGCATTTTGACATTAGAATCATTGGAATCCTGTAGGAAAATATGAGTTCATACTTGTTCGCTTCAAAACACCAGATCAGTGCATCCCTGCATTTTTACTGTGGTATAGAGGTGATAGCTTATGAAAATATTGTATTTGTATTCTCTCTGCCACATCCATTGTAACCTTCCTCTTCCCTGTCCTCTCTCTCACCGTCTTCCTCCGCAGGTGATCGCCTGTTTCGGCTTCTCCGTGATGTCTTCCCACTACATTGGCTTTGCCGTGGTGGCCCTGCTGGTGGAGATCAACTCCGTGTTCCTCCACCTCAGGCAAATGCTGCGTATGGCCAACAATGCGGCGGGCACGCTGTACCGGGTCAACAGCATCATCAACCTGGGCACATACGTGGTGTTTCGCATCAACACGCTGGCCTGGATGACCCGCTGGCTGGTGCTCAACAGGGACAATGTGGCCCTCCTGGCCTACACGCTGGGCAGCGTGGGAATGGCCATCATGACGTGCATGAATATTGTCCTGTTTTGTCGGCTACTCAGGAGCGACTTCTTGAAGAGCAGCACCCGGGAGACCAAGAAAGAGAAGGAGATGTAAAGATGAGGGGAGGAAGGGACACAAGAAGGATTATAATCTATAAACGCACTCGTTACTGTATTTAAACTTCAGTTTTGGTACTGTTTTTTTTTTTTTTGCATGTGTGTGTGTGATATGCTCTTATGTTGGCAGATGAATGGATCTTTTGATCTCACATACTGTACAGGTACACCGTACAACTTGTAATCAAATGGCCTTACGTGAAACATGGATCACTCACAGACGTAATGTTAAAAGCTACATTTCGGTGTAGTTTTAACTTTAGGCTTATGTACGCGTGTGTGTGTGTGTGTGTGTGTGTGTGTGTTCCAATAATCCTGAAGTGCCATTAGTGGCTCACTGATGGTAGGATGTAGGATTCCTTATGTGAACAATGAAAGGTCTCGTAAAACAACACCAATAGCCTTATTTCCCACGAGATGTGTTTCAGCTAAATCTGTTCTTCACAGTAAGTGAAGACGCTCATAAAACAAACCCACTAACTCTTTATATTTCCAAAGAAAACATAGGAAACAATTACAAATATCTTAAGAATAATGTTTTTATTTACCATATTGTATCGTAAATTGTCGTATCCAAACCCTCTTGTTCAACACTAGCACTGCAACGGTGAATAGATCTTTTTTTTTTTTTTTCTCCAACAAATCTCCTTAACTGAAAACCGCCTGCTACCTCAGAAAGCTGTACTGTCAGTGTCTGGCAGGTTCTTTATTAAAAGAGCAGAAAATAAAACCATATTTCAAAAAATACCAATCCTTACTGAAGGAGAGAATAAGCTGATGGGTGAATACTTTGAAGTGGCATCTAAATAAAACAGATAAGGTTTGATGACACAATGCAGAGCGACTTGATGTTAGCTAAACAACGTTTGCCAAATGGATTTAAAACATCGAGGATAAAGAATTTAGAAATATTAGTCATAGCAGGCTTTATATTCATTATAAAGATACAGTATAACCGTAATCCTGAAAACAACCTGAGCCGATAGTGGTCATTGTGTTGAGTAGTTTCTGACTTGATTGGCTCATGGATCAATTACAAACCACCACCAATGGCATCAGTGTCCAGCAGCAGTCAGTGATGGAGGTTTTTTTTTTTAAACAAAACGGGTTTAATGACAATAGATAGCGCTACAGAAAAAACTGATGTTAATGTTTTCACAGTTTGCATGTAATTCCTTTAGTGGTCTCTGAATTTGCAGCAGGTGCTCTCAGACAGGCAGAAGTTGTTGTTCTTCATTTGGCCTTTAGAGGACAGCAGCACTCCTCAACATCACCTCAGTGATCTCAGCAAAAACAACACAAGAGACGTCTTTATTTTGAAACGTCTTTGTAGACTGGTGCCTCATGCCTTCAATTTGAAATAACCACAAAGCCCGTCGAGTGCTTGGAACTAACAGGTCTGAGATCTGTGAATACAGAAAAACACACGGCTGCTACAAGGCTGCCTTCTCTTACCACTCACATCATAGCATTACAGTCCTTATGTGGCCTGGAAACATGGGATGCCATATATGTTTGGCATTGTTGCTTTTTTGTGTATAATCATTGTCTAGGGGGTGAAAATGTGAATATTTGTAATTTATTTGTGCTAAAAAAGTGTGGATTAAACAGAAAATTCAATGAATATCCCTGGAAAAAACCCCTCTTGATGACAGTTGAGTAAATATGATTGCGTAAGTTGTGTTGTTACGGGGCATTGTGCTTCTTTGGGTCTTCTATTTACATTAGCCATATGTATACAGACCTAAAACCAGGCTGTCCAACTACATTACAAACACAGTGATTCAATGACACAGACCATTAAAATAACTGTCCTTATTTAATTCAAGACATCACTGCACTAAAGAAACGGCACTATTTGGGAGGAAGACGTGGCTGATTCCCAGATTTTAAGATCAGGAGTAACTCACTTTTTAAATTTTTTATTGTGAATGCCACATTTTTTTATTAAATACTTCAATTTGTATAGGGCAGCTTGACTTTGTGGTTGTAGTGAAGACAACCGGTGACAAGTGAAGTTCTTTCTAACAAGCAAGCTTATAATTGTGAATGTGTTGCTCGAGGCTGTAATGTTATTGGAATTATACATTATGTTGCTGTGTGCTTTTATGAATTGTGATCAAATATAACGGGCAAGTTGAGATGCCTCCTCCAATCAACGTTGTAATGACAAACAATCTAATGTTCTGCTCTCCGCAGTCTGATTTCTGCTCTTTTTTTTGCGACCTGTATGGTTTTAATTTCAAACTGTCCCGAGGCCACGGATGATTCTCTGCTTTTATATTTTTGGGTGGTGAACACAAGGAAAACTATTTCAGGAGAAAGTGGCAGCGTTCATGAAGTCATGTTGCAACACTCTGCCTCACTTTCCTCATCATACACAGTAAATGTGGTGTTTGACTGCATTGATCTCACAGAATGAAAAAAAATATATATATATTTTTTATCACAACCTACAAATGATACCAGTTTTATACCCTTGCTTGTTCATTTATTGTTGTTTTCTGGTGGTTGGTGAAATATTGCCTGTTGTAAACTATGAAAAAAATGAAATTCACAACAGTGAAGACTGTTGACACTGTGCAGCATGTCAAAGAGGTTCTGAAAGAAAAATCATCTGCTTTCTCGGAGCAACAAACTTTCACTTTTCACAGAATTATGCCTTTCAGTGTAAATATAAGTTTTATTTTTTCATGTTTTGGCAGATTGTTTTGTAATTAAAACTCCAATTTATGTTTATATATGAACATTATTTGTTTAATGTGAAAATAAAGATTGATGGAACAAATCTGTTTTTCTTTCACTGACACACGGTTTTCAATAAAGCACATTTGTCTGACAGCTGTTGTTACTGCAGATTCTGGGATTAATATAACTAATAAAATAATCAGAACAGAAATAGCACTTAAGTAAAATACTTTAGAAAGTACTGATGTTCCCACAGTTGCTACCAATTTTGTGTAGAATAGCACACTATTTATATCCAACACACAGTATATCAGCAAGTATTTTTCTCTTTGGTCATCATTAGCACTGTGTAACATCCATGCTGAATTAATTTGTGTTAAATGCTAAACTGATTTGTCAGATATAATAGATTAAAGATATTGTGAGATTTAATAGCAACCCAAAGAACTCTCATCTGAAACAATGGGACAAGATTTGCAGTTGAAGTATCAAAGATTGTACTTTTGTATTGAAGTACATTTAACTTTGATCAAAAACATAGATTGCAACATTTATATTGAATAAATTGAACCCAGCACCGACTGCTTTTGATACTTTTACTGTTGTACTTAAGCAGAAAATGTAAGTTCAACCTCAAATGTAATCTTTCAAAGCGCTCCCCTTGATTGCACTTCATCAAACGGCTCCACCTGTGAATTAAATAACAGTAGAACTCCTGAGACGCCCCCAGGAGGTCCGCGGCCCGCAGGTTGAGAACCGTTACAGCAGCCTCGGTCCATGATGCAGAAATCACAGAAATCACTAACTTAGTATCGAATCAGAAAATAAACAATGTGACAGATTTACAGCAAGAAAATAATGTTTGCTTTCAAGTCACAGTTTTTATTTCTTATTTTTTTTTCCCGGTGTGTTTTCCTTTGTAGGCTGTATACTCCCACACGCGCTTGCTTTGTATTGATCCTCTTCACAGTCGACGTATTGCTGTTTCGGGCTGGTCCCTCCAATCAGCTGTCCTGCTCACGTTGTCGTACGATCTTCTCGAGTGTTCTGCTCCCGGTGGCTTGTTTTCATCATTCCCTTCGCTCAGCCTCAGTCCACAGCAGCTCGACGTCTCCGTCGATGGGCGAGTAGGAAGGGTGCGCGTGTTGAGAGGATGGACTGCGCACTTGCCTCGCGGGCTTTCGTATCGACGCACTTGAAAACATCCTCTTCCTAACGATGCTGCGTGTTGCGAAGACGAGGAGCGGTTCCGCCGGAGCACCGCCGTGCCGCGCATCGCGGGGGTTTTGCATTTTTACGCAGCTGTCCAGCCTCTCCGTCCTCTAAGCAAACGTCGTCACATGCGGCTCAGAAGCACTTTGAAGCTTCAGATAAGATGTGTTTGGGTAAAAACCGCAGCCGACAGGATTTGGACCAGCACTGGAGGCCAGCATGCGCGGATCGGAGGACGTTTTCATAACGCTTGCGAATCATATTTAGTAGATTTTGGCACCTAACACGCTATAAAGGGTAAGCAGATCCATTTGGCTTAAGATATAATGCAAAGGCTTAATTAATTGATGTAGCTGCATCCTGACTGGAAGTGCATGTTTTCTCCCATTTCTGCTGATTTCTGTTGTCATCAATACCTTATTTATAGCCACCACATGACCTCAATTCAGAACTTGCACTTCTCCCTCTCTCTGTGGCTGAAATAAGCAATGTTCCTTGTAAGAGTAAGTGACATTTAGCAGCTTCAGTTCAAGCTTTACAGCGTGATAGGAAGTTGGAAAAGGTAGTCTCTTGAAGAGAGGACGCGATGGGTGCTGGTGGTAAAATATCTGTGGGTCCCATCCTTCTGATTTCCTCCCTCTGTCCCTCCAGACTCGGCCATGGGTGATGAGAGCAGCCTGTCCCGGCAGATAGGGAGCGTGGAGAGGAGCGTGGTGTTCCTCCGCCAGGAGCACCTCACTTTACTCCACGGCCTCCACCTGGAGATCCTCTCCCTGCAGAAACGATGCACAGGTGAGGGACACACTGCTGCTGATCTTACTTGAGGCATGAGGGAGCCAAGACACATTCATGTGACCCCCGAAATGTAAAATAACACTCCATAAACTTACACCCATAATGGTGTGACTATTATCTGCTAATTTTACAATTTCTTTAGTCTATGAAATGTAGGATAAAGAAAAGCAGCAAATCTTCAGCGCTAATGAGCTCATATTTATGTGAAGGATCCTTTTGGTGCTATAATCAGCAAGGACCCCTCCCACTGACCCTCAAAGAGAAGATTTACAGAGAGTTTTAATTACTTGCTTGATGTGTTTTGTGGATAGAAGGCAGTTTTGTGGCCTTTTTTAATTAGGTTTTTACAATTTATGATATGATTCTATCCAGGCAGAAGCTCATTTGACGGACTACATGATCAATATTTAATTTTCAAAGGAACATAATCCGCTGTTGTGACTCTCGATCTGTAGTGCAGTTATTGTCATTTTCATCTCGGGGAGAGACCCTAAGTCTCCCCGTGTGCACACAGGCCTCATTGTTCATATGATGTGTGTCTGCACCATCAATCAATGACTGCACGGTGATGTCATGCTACAATTCCTGTAGATTGCATCATTTCCTGTTTCGGGCCTAATGGATATGCCGTCCATTTAATCAAGCAAGCCGGTGCACATGATCAAACATGCATGCACGCACGCGCACACACACACTCACACACACATACACACACACACACACACATTTGCATTACTATAACTGGGAGGATGCTCTATTTGATTTTCATTAATTCCCTGGAGGCCTTCCTTATCCTTTTACTATCAGTGAATATGAATATTTAAATTGGTGGGGTGGGGGGGGGCAGCTTTGTCTCCTCAGAGTGGAGGAGAATCTCCCGATGTGACTAAATACACACACACACACAAGCATGCACGTATATAAGCCACATATTGCACACACACACATTCATTGTCACACACAAAATACTGTACAACTTTAAAGAGATGCATTCAAACATATTCGTCGCAGTTAATCCATAGATCCCATATCTTCAGTAATCCATATGAACAGGATTGTGGTATACTGATACAGGGGGGGGGGGTTAGGGTTTGTTTTGTAGAGAACAACCCCCTCCATCACTTTGTAGCTCTGCTGCACAATCACATCTGGTCAATAAAGCTGTGTGTGTGTGTGCGTGTGTGTGTGTGTGTGTGTGTGTGTGTGTGTGTGTGTGTGTGTGTGATGGTGTAGAGAAAGGCAGCCTAAATGTTTCTTTTTGTCCACATAAATAAAGTAATGCTTATGAGTTCTTTCAGCTCCAAGAAAACAAGACACATTTTGGGCAAACCTTCAAAAAGAAAATCTTTTTCTTTATAGAAATGATTGAAACAATAAATTATTGACACAATACTGTTGTCCGAACAAGCAAACATATTCCTTCCACAGACCTCATCGACACAAATATCTTTGTCCTGTAGCCACTGGAGTCATGAATCTGCTTACCAGTGTTTTTCTATACAAACTACAACACAGCATTTCATTTCCACGTTCCTCAAAGGTTTTGTGGAATTGCATATGCAGATACATTATTATGCCACACTCACTAAAAACACACGAGACCATCTACTCTTTCTGCTGAACGTCTTTAAATCGAATGGTGCCCTCAACCCAGATTGAAAAGCCGTTAAAAGGTTTTGCAGGCAAATGTCTGTTTTTTGAAGGCAAAGTGAGATCAAATGGCCACCAAGCACCCTGGTTGATTTTCAGTCGGCAGGGAAAGTTTAATTGTAAAACACATTTAAACAACAAAGCAATTCCAAGAGCTGTAAGAAAAGAAACACAAGTTAATATAAAAAAGGCAAAACAAAAGGACACATTTAGATATGATTTAATAATAAAATGGAAGACAAAAATAAGCTAAAATAGAATCAAAAGATTAAAACGGGACATGAATTACAGTGCCATGCAAGACATGAATACATGGTCCCAGATTAATATTTAATAAAATGCAGAGGCAAACAGAAAAGTCTTCAGCCCTGATGAAATATAATTGAGAATTGCAGCAAACCTCAAGTTTTTTGGTTGTTTGTTTCAGATATCTTGTGCATAAAAACTGAATGCTGGTTTCTCGTATGTAGTTTTGACAGTAAGTACAAAGATCTGAGAACTGGGCTGCGGTTGACAGTCCAAAAAAATGGCATACTATGTGTGTCCCTGACCCCTCATCCTTGACCTCGATGGAGAACGTCATGAGGTAAAGGAAAAATGTGACGGATGATTTATAAGGACTTGAAGAAAAGACAACCGAGGTGCTCAGAGACGTGCTTACATGACGGGGTACGGATGTTTTTCTTTTTTTCAGCAACTATAATATAATGCATAGAAAATAAGTATAGGCTACAGGGACAAACGCAACGCTGTACAAGCAATGATTGAATCTCTCAACTCCTCTTCTGACTGCTGGTATCGGGAACAGCTGATAGAGACCTCAGTATTCAAGGAGCGCAGTGTGTTCAATAGATCGGTGAGGTCTCGTTTCAGTGCTTCTGTTGTCTCACAGTGTCATTAGTCGCTGTGTGCTCTCTTGTTGTCCACTGTTTCCACTGCATGGTAAAGTGCTGCCATTCCCAAACAATCCACTCACCTCCACATTCACTTCTAACCGGTAAAACAAATGTAAGCAGCAAATTATCTTCACTGTAACAAAGCAGTCTCCTTTTTCAGGCCATGTTTACGCTAGAATGTTGACAGCATGTGTAACTTGCAGTCATTCTTTTAGTTTTTGGGGTTGGTTTCAACGAGGTTCCCATACATAAAACGAGGTGATGATGACGAAGAGTCTGGAGAACGGCTGTGACGCCAGATGCCGATGGGTGTTTGCTGCCAGCTTGCTAATGTGCAGCCTGGAAGGATACGTCAAGGTTGAGCTGACGAAGTTGCCGTGCATATTAGCTCTGACTTTGAACTGCTGACCTCATTATTATTGTTCTGAACTCTTGTTCTCATCACCTTAAAGGCTCTTACGCTTCTGCCTCGTTGAACGACCAGCTAAATGAATTTGTGTCCTCTTGTTTTTGAAAAATGGGGCTTTTTCTCTGATATAACGTGTTTTTATTGTGTGCCATAGAAATCAGTTAGGCGTGTGTCTTTCGAGATGTGTTTGCAAAATTCAAGGTCGAGCCATGAAACAAAAACCTTGGATGCTCAGTGAGGCTGCAGGAGATGAGCCGAATCTACAAAGCATCACACACACTGAATGAAGCAATGTGCTGAGCTCCTCCTTTTCATTGTTTGTTGTTTTTTAAGAAATAGTTCCTAGAGCCGACTTCCTGCGCTGAAATAAACTTCATTAGTGATTCATGCGTGATTGAGGATAATGACTAGAAAACAGGACCTCTCAAAGTCTCCCATATTTTGCAGTTACAAATTAAACAGCAAGCAGCGAGTCTTTCTGGAGCTGTCTATCTGCGGTTCCTCTATCCCCTTTTCCTCCCTCCCTCCCTTCCTTCATTCCCTACTATCTGTCTTCCCACCCTCCTCGCCTCCTCTGTCTCCCTCTCTTCATGCCAGCAGCATGGGCAGGCGTGTTATACTTACTGCAGAGGGAAGGAGAAAGGGTGTGACGGAGAGAGGAAGAGGAAAGAAAGGCTACAAATAACACTTCTGCTGTTTTAGATTCTGCTTTATATTTCAAGTAAACATCTATCGAAGCGAGTGTTATTAGGGTTACCAAGTTAAAATGATGGCCATTAAACTAGTTTACGATCGTCACCCGTGGCTGATTGAACAGTCACATATCTCTGGCAATGGAAAATTCAAATAGGACAAATCTGTGCCACGTTCATCTAGAAATTACTGGAGCCGCACACACAGACGTATTTCTGTGTTTCAGAGTGTGCTGAAAGCTGAGTGTAGAGATTTCCCTGATTCCGGCCGGCCTGAAGGAAAATCTAAATGACAGACCAGACATGACCAGCAGTCCGACCCCCACAACCCCGTCAGAGACACTGTATATCATTTTTTATCAGGGACAATCCAACCCTGCCAATAACTAAGCACCATATACCAGTCTGATACATGATCTTCTCAATAACATAAACCGTCAGTGGCTATAATACACTGACATGAGATATAATCCAGCTAGTATCCAAAAATGACGAGATATGTGCCAGATATCATATCATGTAATATATGCATAATCCTAATCATGTTAATGGCGTATCTCACTGTAACATCATTCAGCTATATTACTACTTCCTGCACCACTGAAGAAAAGTCATACAATCATGATTTTATTGTCCAATAAAGCATTGAGACCAGCAAGCTGCTGACTGTCTGATTATTATTATTATTTTATGGTACAAGACAAATGGATGCATCCACTAATGCAAGAGATAAAAGTTGTGCACAACGTGACACCGGGTATAACAATAACAACTACACTACACAGTACAATACATAAGAGAAATCTGTATCGATCCGTTCTCCACAAAATCATGTTTCACCTATTTGTATTCCGTCATTCTGCAGAATGTTTCAGTGTGGAACTGTAGTTTTGGGTTAAAATTAGATTGTTTTTTCAGCTACATCAGTTGTAATGAATGCGTCTCTGCTTACATCGCTTCATGGCAAGCATCTTGAATTTCACTTGGCTTATTTTTGGGGTTTCTATTTGTTTGGTTTTGCATTTCCTCTTGAAACCGATTGCCAGTAGTTTTTATTTGAGTGAATATTGATTTCAAGGAGTGCTAATAATGCTAATAAGTCCTTTTGAGTTTGCAGTTTTTCTCCAAACTGTGACAAGTAATGAAACAGGACATCGTCTTTGATGTAAAGTTTCAGATTTAGCTTCATCAATTATGTATGAGCTCACTGAAAATGTGCTGGAAACTGCATCGAGCATCTGGTATGTCAACCAGCAGCAGCAAACTGAAAATGTAAGCATAGAGCTTTAATAAGACATTTCAGCACCATTGAGCATCTTTATTTGAGCTCTAACAATATTATTTCATGAGTTTTTATATATTCGTATGTATCTTAAACAGCTCTTTCCTGTGGTTTTGTCTTTCTCTTGTGTTTTTCAGAGTTGACAAGTGATCTAAAGGTGAAGCCTCCAGGCAGAAGCCAAATAGGTATGTAAAAAAAAAACGTCCCTTCTTTGCTCTTTTTCTTCATCACCCACCTTCATCATGAATAAGCTCTCCGTCTGCACCGGAGACAGAAAGACGCACGTTTGCATCTACTTGGGCTTGTTTGTCTTTGCCCGACTCAACCTCAACCCCCAATCCACCGTAACTCGACGCCCGCACCCCCTCTCTGCCTCCTTCTGTCCGCCCCAACCCTCCCATCCCCCAGGGGATGAATCCCTGTCAGCTGCCCTCCTCCCTCTTCTCACCCACGCATCTCTATCTCATTTCATTTACTTACCCTCAAGGAGGGTAAGTCTGACAAACCATACACAGGACAGATCATGGCTGCAAAATGTTTCCTCGTTTTTCTGTGTGAAAAGAGTTGGTCACAGCTGTACGGGGGTCGCAAAAGCACTAACTGGGAAGAACCTAACACAGCTGCAAAGACCACATGCCTCAACATATTTGGCTCATAGCGGAAATTTGCAGGACCGTTTGTGGTGTCTGGATGCAAAGATAGGCACCATTTTGTCACAGTGAATTAGAGACAGAGCAAGGGGAGTGAAAAGACTGTGTGAATGTGTTTGTGGTTGTACAAAGCAAAGGGGGGTAGTCTTGTTAAGCTGCATTACTGAGCCATTAAACCCCGTCTCTTTTTCCAGGACAGGTTATCCCCTGATCCATCAGTACAGCACGGCCCTCTGTTCTCCTCCCATCCTGACAAATTGATCCATCCTCTTTCTTTTTTCCTGCTCTCGTCTTTCCTCATTGTCCCAGAGGGGGTGTCTACTTACAAGACTTTGCTGAGAACCAGAGCGATGTAGAGGAAAAGGAGAGAGGATGAGGAGGTGGAAGGCGAGAGGTAATGAGCGGTAGCGAGGAGTACGACTAAGGGAAAAGACAAGGCGGCAGGATGCGGTCAGCTGCAGACGCTGAGGAGGAGGGGAGAGGGGAGTGGAAGGATATGAAGATCACATTAGGTACTGTAGTCTATAGTTAGCATATGAGCTCAACCTGGGTGTGGTGATGGGCGACAGAAAACCTGAGACTGATCGGCCCTCGGAGGATCCGTCCTGGAGAGAAAGAAAATCACAGATGAAATACGACTAAGTATGATGAAGGGAAGTCATACAGACAGAAAGATAAGAGAGAAAGCTAGCGCAAGTGAAGAATGCAGATCATAAAGCAATAAGATGCAGCAGCTTTAAAGGTGCAATATACGGGATTCACTGCCTTTATATCATCAAACAACTATTATCTATGGAAAGATATTGAGGAGTAATGTCTACCTGAGCACTGAGTGAAGTCGCTCTCGCTCTGTGTGTGTTGTTATCCGAGGCTACTAACTGGCTAGGTAAACAATGTTATCCCTGTCAGCACTTCTGTCATTGTTTGCACTGTTAGCTGCGAGCCGCCGCCTCAGCCGTCACCATGTAGACAGCTGTTGAGAGCAAATCGAAATGCTCCGAATCTCATACATAGCACCTTTAACCTTAAAGCTGTAGTTGTTATCAACGTATGAAGCACCTTATTACATTTAAGCCTAATATGGATTCAAGGCTTTGCAGTTTTAAGTTCCAGGACTCACCAAACCTCCCTCCACCCTTTGGGATTCTCCTACCCTGCAAACCTGACCTATTTCTATGGGCTGAGGCAATGGAGCAGGCCTCTGTGGATGTAATCTCCTTCTCCTCTGGCAAGCTCCAGCTCAGTCAGCTCAGAGGTTGCTGCACTGGCTTTTCATTCATGCCTCCCTCTCCTAAGGGGAATTTTACTGGAATGAAAGAGCAAAATCTTTGTCTGCAGAAGCAAAAGGAGGGGAAAAAGAACAATAAGCAGAATGCTGTGTTAAACCTGCGCTTGGCAGAGAGGTTGAAGTTTAAATGGAGAGAAGGCCTCGAGTAGTAGTTTTTCTGTTTTATCTCTCACAAATCAGCGCAAGTTGATGTTATATAATTTTGAATGTGAGATCATATCAGATTACATGGACTAGCTTTATGTGCAGTGTGTTATGTATCAGTGGTGCAGAATGATTGTACCTTGCTTTAGGTGGTAAAGAACAGCAGTGATCTACGCCGGCTAGTTTTCTCTCTCCAGTGTGTAAATACTGATGATTAATTGTCTCATGTTTTCATCTCCACCTCTTGCATATTGTCATATTTGTTCGGGTATTGAAAATGACATGTGAACATGTCTAGTTGATAATAACAACCCCAAATTTGTAGGATCTTTGAGCTGGCGTCCTTAAGTATTTCAGAAATTATTCTGGAAGAAATTTGTTACATCCATTTAAAAAGACAAATGTGTGTATCATGAATATCTTTAGATTCGCAATAATGACTAAATATTGATCTATTGCCCGGCTGTAGTCTTTGAGGGTAGAATGGAGATAACCCTTTCCATATATGTGTGTCATTTCTAGCTCCAGCTCTAAAGCCATCACACTATACCATTAGCAGATTCAGACTTTGAGAGGAAACTGGTGATTCCCCAAATACTCAGATTTGGTCTCATCATGAACTACTTTCATGTCATTTTACTGAGTGGATCCTTGATAAAATGTGATCTGGACAATCTCTGATTTCTGCCTATTTGGTCATATGTGCTGAGGATTAGAGCTTGTATGTCCCAACAAATAAGTAATCTGCCTCTGTGTACTAAATAGTGTGTATATGCTGTGTGTGTTTTATGTACACTGTGGCTGATTTTGTTGAACACTGACCACCAGTGGGTTGTAGAAAGAGCCTTCATATTTTTGATTAAGATACACTAATTGTCCGGCCGATATGTAGAAAATCAAATATCATAAGATTTTTGAGCCCTATTTGTAGCAGTAGTTTATATATTGAAACTCCGTTATATATGGAAACTCTTGATTTTGACTCCTGCAGGTATTTAACACTTGCATTCCTGGTCCATCTCTGTGTCAGAGTTACAGGAGGAAGAGGAGCTCCTGGAGGACCGCTGTTGGGACACGGAGAGCCGTCTGGCCGAGCAGGAGTGCTCTGTAGGAGAGTTTCATAAGGAGCTGACTCACAAAGGGGCTTTGGTTGGAGCCCTCAGAGCCAATCTCAAGGAAAAGGAGCGCCATTTCCTGGAGGAGCTCAAACGCCGCAGCCACTGTTCCACCATCCTTAACACGGAGCTGCAGAAACAAACAGAGGCAGCAGCATACCTCTCCTTCCAGCTGCATGCTGCCAGGCAGAAACTGCACCACCAGCGGATGCAGCAGAGGCAGGGACTCCTTGCCCGGGCCAACATTCAGGGGGCCCAGTATGGTGCCGAGCAGAACTCCGTTTCTCCACAGATGCCATCAGGGGCCTCCCCTTCCTCCCCCGTGGTTAAACCCAAGCGCAAGAGTGCCAGGGCGTCTTCGAGAGTGGAGCGCGCCCGTGAGTGTGTGCCCATAGAGAAAGTGATGGGCCCTGCAGAGCCCACAGCGATGCCAGACCCTGCACTCTTCCTCCACCCTCGAAGGCACAGGGCCCGCTCCAGGCACACTGTGGCACAAAGACAGGCTCCACTGGGCCTGGAGAAGGAGGATGAGGAGGAAGGAGGTGGAGAGGGGCTAGTGGAGCCCCAGGGTGAACGGGCCAGACTGTTGTCTTCAGCAGCAGTGCCCCCTGCTGCTGAGACGAAGGCAGATTAGCGACTACTGTGACCTGCACTTTTAACTGCAGTTTGATCACCGTATCATTCTCTTCTGTCAGACTGTTAATGCTGTTAACTGTTGTTCTGCACCTTTACTGAATTGATACTGAGACTGGTTTTAGCTTATTGAATTATATTACACTTATTGCTGACACTTTTTTCATATGGACTTAACCTTTAAATAACTTGCAAAGCTCAGTGAGTGTCACTTTAAGTGAGTTTTAAATGAAGTTAGATGAATTATCTGTTTACACTGGTGTCACATGCTCAATATGCTGTGGGACCTTTTTTCAAAGCAACTCCTTTTTGATCTATAAAGAGTAGCCTTCTGACTCTGGACCTGCTCTATATGAAAAGTGGCCTAAGAGTACTTCTGTTATCATGTGGCGCTGTAAAAATGAAATTGTAATCGGAAATTAAAATATGGGGTTGGTGAATGGTAGCAGCCATTTTAGATGGACTACAAGCCGATGTGTTGTGTAGCCCAACCAACTGTGAGCTTTCAAGACCAAACATAAATCAACCATGTGACCCAACGTTTGGTTGAGTAACAGCTGAAAATATCTGAAGTGGCATGCACGTCTGTTTGAGTCCTCTGTGTTTGTTCCTGTGACTTATTAAATTATGAGTACAAACTACAACCAATTGGAAATGATAACCTCCAACAAAGCATGGTTTGTCTGAATTTTAATCTGTGACCACTGCATTCCTATACAGTAAATACTCGTGTCTAATTGGCCAGAAGGTGTCCTTTTAACATAATTTATGAGGACACATAATTCGTTTCTCTGAACCTTAACCTCAACTAGTTATCTCTGCAACAATTGACCATACGCTAACGTAAAGCCTAACCCCAATGCCTGAGGGCAATGCTTCAGGAAACACGAGACCTGCTAACAGTTGGAGATGTGTGAAACCATATCTATTAACTACACTCTTATTACAGCAACAAACTATTTAACAGAATTTTATCAAAATTGCAATATGGCCTACTGCAATTTTCAAATCGCAGGAATATAGGAGCAATATTTGTTTAAGGCGAAATGTTTGTCAAAATACCATTTTAGATTAAATGTTGTGACGCTGCAGAGATGTGATGCCTACACATCATATTCTACAGACTGAACAAAACATCTTAGTTTGGTAAAGATCCCCACAAAAATCAAACCACAATCATTTTAATGTTTTTCATTGAAAATGAGAACAATGGTTTAGAAATGATCACTCCCTCTAATATTTCAAATCATATTGCATTTGCAATGTCAGTTAAAGTAATTGCAATTAGATATTTTTTCAAAATAGTACAGCACCAACTCATGTTTGTCGTTGGATATTATCGATCATTTAATACATTGTTACATTTTTGAAGATCTAAAAAGATAATGCACACCATCATAGCCTGTATGTTTAATAAAAGATACACATTGAGGCACGTGTGCTGCGATTCCTCTGTAGTGGCTGCTTTCTATAAACAGGTGATAATAACTTCTGAGTCATTGAACCATGTGTTTCACTTGGGTGTGGTTTGTGTACTAAACACACACACACAGTGTGTCACACGCACACATGATTACTACGTCAACTAGTTTGTGTTGGGATTTCTTTTCACTTCAGGAAAAACTGACAAACAACATGATTGAAGGTTTTTTTGTGTTTTCAACTGAAGTCTGATTGATTCGGTGTGTTTTGCATTTTGTTCCTTTCCCACTTTACACAAATTCACAACGGTGGCTGTGCACTGTGAATGACAAGAGGGCCGGCTCAGCAGAAAGCTTTGTGTGTGTCCTGTTATCAAAACGCATGCCCATAGTGGCCCCTAGCGTTACAAGGAGCAAGTAGCAACTTGAAAAAAATAATAAAAACTGTTTAAAGTAGATTATAACGGAGGACATACTTTCTTATGTTATTGCTTTATTGCTGTACCCGACTGTAATTACTGCCTTATAATAGAGGAGCTGTGGATGGAAGAAATGCAGTGTAAGCAAGACAAAGTATACTAAAGTATTGTGTGCTTTTGTTTCAGAATGACTTTTATAAGACTCTTTAGGATTTGATTATAAAGGTTTACTGTATGTCATGTGGCACCTCAGTTATTTTTGATTCAAAGTTTTGTCACAGTTGATTGATACTTGAGCCATGACTTAACTGAGCATCAGTGTCTTTGAAACAAGCCTTCCTGTAAGACTGGACTCAATTGTGATTCGTCGCTGTGAGGTTTTTCTCGTCTTCTGCAGCTACTGATCAGAAGTTTAGCATTATATTTTAACAGTATATCCTCAATAAAGCAATATATCAATATATTTATAAATAACAATAATAATAGGTCACATCAGCTGGTTTGCGGACTCTTGAGGTGTTAAGATTTTATGATTGTTTAACTTTGTATTTTTTAATTGTTGAGCTCCGTACGTTTTGCTTAATATTTTGCTGAATTGTCTAAGGGATTTTTTCTGTTGATTGTCACTGAATCTGTACATGAATAATTGTTATGTTACATTTTATAGGACGCATATCCAAGTGAGGAATCAATGCTTCACATGAAGCAGCATTAACCAAACGGGCATATTATTATGTTGCCACATGAGACTGTCTGAGTGAAAACGAACTGAACCTGTCTTCTCCCTTGGCATAAATGCAAATGTGACGAAGGTTTTCATTCACCTCTCAGCTAGTAAGCCATTAGCATGTCTGTGCACTATTCTTCCTCAAGGTTTATGAGGACAGCTGGGGATAAAAGTACAAAGCTGTCTGGTTGAAAAAATAATTTCCCCAACAGGGACTGTTAGACTTCATCACTCCACGAGCTATCCATTCGACAGGTAGATTAAACTCTTCACCCACCTCTCTTAATACAAGTTAAGATCCCACATCCCACATTCTAGATTATCTATACTTTGATATTGTGTAACAGCTTCATCATAAATACTGGTTGCTGTTTACAGCTACAGAGACTGTTGACTTGTTTGTCTGCGTTGAGAGAAAATGCTAATGAGCCAAAGAGGCCCACCACTAAAATTAAGATGAAGATTACTGGTGTGATGCCTTAATGAAGATGTCTTTTCATGAATATTTCAGCTAAAAGGAGTAAATCTTCACCGCTTGATTTGCTTTTTCTACTTTTCAGATCATACCACAGTTCATCTCACAACATAGCGAGGCAGTAGATAATTTACTCACACCCACAGAGAATGTCTTCCATCTTTCTAGACGCCTTTATAATAACCCTAATCCTCATAGTAATTATGAAAACAAATGTCAACAGCTTCATGTCCAGGTATTGAGGTCAAATCTGTTTATTTTGCATCTTAGAGAAATATGTCAGTGGACAATGTATGTATGTATGAAGCATCTTGGTTGACATGTTATGTGGTCTCTAGCAATAACGCGGTGTGGTACCCAACATGAAGGTGTTGGTCTGGGTTGTTGCATAGCTGTTGACTGATTACCGCATATACTGTGTTAGCTTCCTATAGTGATCTACTGTACTCATAATTGGAATAAAATGAAGGATTGTCTAGTCTAGTCTCCTTATTGTTGCTTGAAAGTTTACCAGAGAAAACCTGATTTGAAAGAAGCAGAGAATAAATGTGCAGAAGAATAAATCAATTATTAATTTTGCCCTTTTCACAGTCATGTGGAGCTGGATCATTTATGTCATCCTTTTTATTAAGTTATACCTTTGATGGATGACATGAACATATTTTATCAGGATCTTTCTATGACACTCCTTTACATTTAGCATCTACAGTAGTACCGTGTGAATGATAAGACATTATTGTAGCCATTTAAATATGTACAATTTACCACCCCATTATCATATAAGGGAAATGCTTTGAATGTTTCTGAGAAAGCTCTAAGGCCAGACTAATTTTCTCAGTATTTTTTCATAAGAGACGTAGCTTTTATCTCCCAGAAGACTCACAGTACTGTTATCTGCTGCACCCTGAAAAATGTCTTCTTTATTACATTAAGAAGAGTCCCTTCCCAAATTGGGGGGTCATTGTTTATGTGAGTCCTTTGGGAGACAGTTTGTTTTCAGGTGGACAAAATAGATGTTTTATTCTGTGACGGTGTTTACACATTGTTAACTTGTGAAACATAAGTAATGAAGTTATTTAATGAGTGTTATTATGAATAATAATATAATTGACGGTTTCTATCTTTGACAGACCGAATACAGGTGACTATCTCTTATGAAATTTGTCCTGCAGCTTTCCATCAGGCTTACTGTTTGACAATATAATACTGGATTACTTCCATTATGCTCACCTTAAAGTAGAGGAGAGTGGAAGCAGAGTTACAAATGAGATTATAAAGACTTTAATTTTACTATCCTACCAAATTTTCTTTTTAGTTTCATAAGGTTACAATATTTTAGCATTGGCTTTAGATGTCCCCTCAAAGGTGGGACATTGGCAAAGTGTTCAAAGTTACCAGAGGGCTATTTATCAGGTCTGGCAGAAACTGCTCCCACTGTAGAAAAAGTAATATACAAGTCTGGGTTACAAGGCAGGCAACTGATTCAAACATCCCCAGGGTTACAGTGTCTCAACTGATATGAACCAGTTTATTTGTGATGACATCACACTCTGCATCATTATTTGTGATGTCATTAACAGTAAAATGATTGTAATACTTTGTCTTTCCACTAAGCCATTGATCTTATGTTATCTTCCAGTGCATAAGATATATTCTTCACCGTCACAAAAAAAAAACAATCACATGAATTTGTCGAGGAGATTTGTCGCTTGTGGCTTTCCGTAGCGCCACGCTCAGTGGGTGGGGAAGTGCAACGCAAAGGCAAAGAGGTCAAGGGGAGGAGAAAACCACGTGTGATCAGCCCCGTGTACAGCGCTGTCCTTCTCTCCTCTGTATACTTGTTTCTGTAAGCTTTGTACCCTTCGCATGTAGCCAACTAGCCTGAGTTAGCCGGGGAAGCAGATTTTTTTCTTCTTCTACAGACTCACATTATCAAGCAACGCAGCTGGGGGATTTCTGTTTGCCGACCATGGTGAGCAAGACAGATGACATCCCGGCGTCAGTGCCTAACTGTAATCCGGTCGATTTTGCGGATGAAGCAGGCGATGGAGCCCAGGACAGCAAAGAAACCAGCAAGACCCATCTGAAGGATTCCTGCGGTTGCGGTGAGACTCTGCAGCAGACCGACTATCTGCTGTCATAACGCCACAATATAAAAACACTGATAACACACAGAATCATGGAGTACATGCAGTAACAACAGCATGCATTGACTGTTATCGGCGTGGTTTATTAAACGTTTGGTTGTCTTGTCTTTCTGCATAGCAGCTAATGACCTGAATGAATCATTTTGGTAGCTTCTCCAACTTCAGATGGTCCACCTTGCACATGCTAACTGTTCATCTGTGCTAATCAGCAAACTAGCAACCTTCACAGGGTCGGATCCATTTCTACGTCCACTGGTCATAGCTATTAGCATATAGTGCAACGCTGCAAGTGAACCCAAAACAAGTTAGCCGGTATGCTAACATTAGCCTCCTGGGTGAGTTAGGCTAGTCGGTTAGCTAGCTAGAAAACACCTGCTGTCGGCGCGTCGCTTCGTGCCCCTTAAAGACGAACCAGCGTCCTGACAACTAGTGTTTATTCTGGTAAAACGTGACCCGTCTGTATAGCACGCATCACAGTGTAGCAGCGCGTGTTGGGCTAACTGGTATTCACGCACATGTTCAGTAACAGCTTGTCACAGGAATGAACTGAAGGTCACCTTCAGTGGAGCTGCACACTCCACATAAACACAGGGGAGGGGGGGACATTTAGTATTATGTGTCCGACGAGCTACGTTACAGACGCGTTGACTCTATTTTCTTGTTTTTAAATGTGTACTTTAAGAGATGCCCCGTGTGTGGTGGTTACACTCTAAAGATTAGATCGAGTGTACCTCCTCGACCGGGAAGCGGAAGTTGGTTGTCATAGAAAAAGTTATGGTGGTGCATGCACCGTGAGAGAGAGGGAAGGTTACGCTAATAATACACGAACAGCCGTGTAAGCAGGTGAGTGTACTGGAAGATAAAAGTAGGGTAGGCGGCTTGCAGTGGAGCAGCCACAGACTGTTGTCTGTAGAGGAAGAATAATGTGAGACTGTGAAGTTATTGTTACACAACTTCAACTTCTACAGCACCAAAGAGTCTGTCTGCACGTGTCACATTTGGGACCTTGACTCGTCTCTGCCTGTGTCGTTTCATTTCAAAACACAGGCGAGAGAGCCTCACTGCTTTGAGGATGATCTGCTGGGTGTGTTTTAATTCCTCTGCTTTATTTGGCTGGATGATTCCTTCTGTATGTGCTGTCTCCAGTCTTTCAGTCCTTCCACATTGGAACAGTGTGTGCTCCATTCAAGAGCTTTAAGAGCATATGCCACATATCTATCTAGCTCCAGCTTGTCAGTTTTGCTGCTTTTCTTTTGTCTTATGTGATAATAAACTCAATATGTTTTCTCTTGAAGTGTTGGTCGGACAAAATAAGCAACTTGATCTTTCACTTTAGGAACTTGTCACGGTCATTTGGTGGTGGCCCAAGTGATTTTAATAAATAAAGAGAATTACAATGATCCTTAGCTGTAGTCTTACTTATGACCTGCCATAAAACTGTCTGTGAGAAGCGGTGACAGGATTGATGGGCTCAACATGTCTGATGACCAAAGCAAACCCTGGACCGTCAGTGCAGAGTTGTAACAGCTACAGGGGTAAGTCAGACAGACCGAGGCGAGGGCCACTGTTGGTGGTCCTCAGGGGCTTAATGATGGTGAAGTGTGACCTGGATCAAAAGTCACTTCTCCTCTCCTGGCTAGATGTCTTCCTCACCACTCCACAGTCAACTCTATTGTGTTCATCATATTTAACAATGGTACTTTAAGCTTCTGGCCACTTAAAATAACCTCTTGTCACAAGGTGCACACGGGTTTGCATGTAGGAACACTCTTCATTAATTGCTTGAAAGTATTTAGTGACTAATTTCAATCTCAAACAGACCTTGCATTCAGCCGCCGCTGTTGTTGTGAAATGCCATTGCAGATGCATGACTCCGGGACTCTCTGTCCACCAGGAGGTTTATTTTGTGGTTACAGACGGACCTTGTGTCGTTGTTGTTCTCAGGGTTGTCTGGCCGGTTAGTGTTGCTATGACAGCAGCCAGGGTCCCCGTGTCAAGGGCCACAGAGTGGATAGATGGCTCGCTAGATTTATTATTTAGTTGTTCCCAAGAGAAGTGCGAAAAGTACTGCATCACCTGAAAGAAGTGTGAATGATCACTATGAGTTGGCAGTTTGATTCAGACAACGGATTAGTCAGAATGGAAAAGTTACAGAGTAAAAGTTTACTTACTGTGGTGTTTTTAGCCTCTAATCTGTGTCTATTCGATTCTTTATCTTGACCTTTTGTTTGGCAACTGTCCGACCTCAAGTTTGTGATCAGATTAAATAGTTGCCTCACCATCGTATCTCATTTCAACATGAAATCTCAACTGTCTATCTAACACGAGATTTGTCCCGTTAAAGGTTAGGGTTCCTCGTTACCCTCTCTCCTCTTTCCTTTCTTCTTACTGAACTTTCTTCCATTGCTGTGGAGCGAAAGGGGTCCGTTTTGCAACACACAGGCTGCTGGATTGCCTCATTAATCACAGTCTGAAGTCTGATACTTTGCACTCTTGCAACATATTGTAGTTCAGTTATAAGGGACAAAGATTATCTCAAAAGTTAACTGAAATATGGCAATTTTTTGTTTGCATAAAGTGGCTTTAATCCATACTTTCAAAATGAAGTTGTATCAAATGACAATGTGAAAGGGGTTGCTCATAGTGATGAGATTTACAGTGAGTTTCTGGCTGGCAACGGAACTTATTTTGGTTCACCCGCGTCGCCTATAGTGCTGTTTTTTGGCTGTTTTCCATGGAAAAGCTCTAGAAAGCCACTCATTCAGCACCAAACGACAGACAGACACAGTTAGAGACGACCTGGTGAACACAGTGGAGTATGTAGCATCTAAAGAGAATCGATGGAGACTGAGAACAGAGCTAAAAGATGGTGTATATTAGACTTGCATTCATGAAATGGACACAGACACAACTCCAAATTAATGCAAATTTTGCAAGGTAACTGCTGGATGTGATAAACTGTTTGATACCAAGTTTGCCATGACACTTTACAAGTATGTCAATGTTATTACTATTGCAGGTTCATAAGGAAAATTACTTAAGTTCAACCTCTCAGACAAAAATAGTTCAGCTCTGATAAGAAACAAAACGCTTCTGTACTGACACTGAAAATAGAGACCGCTTCACTGAGAGCCCTCCTTCTCAAGCCGTTGTGTTTATTATTCAGAGCGTGGCCGGTCGCCTCTCTCTCCTGCCCCCCCTCCCAGCTCCTCATTTCAGTGCGTTCAATCCCACCCGGGGTCCAGTTATGAGGCCCCGCCCCTCCCCCGGGCCCCTTCTCTTCAGTAACCCTGACGCTGTGTACCCTTGACAGCGAGCAAGGACACACCGGCTGACAGCGAGACATCCACACACTCTGAATTAATGTACCGGAAGGCCTCGTTTTTTATTCTCCACTTAACTGTTCTTTCGTTTAGAAAAGGTGGGAAATATAATGCATGCGTAATATGAGATCATTTAAGGGATCAAAAGAATGAGGGCAGCTGTTCTTCGCTGACTTGCAGGTCTCCGATTTGCCACAATCCGCCATGCAAGTGGCAAGTAATTCCCTCTTGTGAATGTTGAGCCTTTTTGTGTCGAATCCCTCAAGGCTCTCTGGCTAAACTCCATTCAGTGTTGCAGAAGTGTTGATTTCAGCAGTTTGCAGTTTCAGCCGAAAAGAACGCCTGGTTACTTATTGTCCGTTTTTGATACAATCATTAAGTTATCTTTGTTTTAGTTACTCTTTTGTACGGATGATGTTTGTACGGTTGATGATTCTCGATCTCATTGCGCTTATTCTGCAGCTTGTGTTTAACTTGTATCTGAATTAGCTGTAGGAACACCACAGTACTAGAATGCTGTACCTGAGCTCTATCATCTCGGTTCACCCGTTCGTTCATATTTAATACGGTTATCTATGAGGTCATCGGGCCTCTGCATGCTTTTGTTGTATGTAGGATGGCTTACATTGCACAACAATGTTGATTATTAGATTAGTAACTAATGGCAGCTGTAGATTTGTAGGGAACAGCTGTTCGTCCTCTCTGCCTGTATTGTGTTGTTTCAGAGTCATGCATGTAGTTTGAATGCTTTTAACCGCGTCGACGGTCAAAGTTGTCCAGTTTAACTCCATCACAAGACGTTACCTTCACTGACGAACCCTTTGTGTCTTTTCCATTGCAGGGCACAGTGCAGATACAGCCATGGTGAATGGCGATGGGGCTCATGAGCGCACAGAGGAGGAAGACTCGAAGCAGGATGGGAACAGTGAGGCGGACGGAGGAGACGAGTCTAACGAACAGGAAGTGATAGTGATCCAGGACACGGGCTTCACCGTCAAGATCCAGGCGCCTGGAACGGAGCCGTTTGATCTGCAGGTAACGATTCGCTCTCGACAAGCAAGCGTTCAATAGTCCAGGTGTTCAGACAGACAAAAGCCCCTCTCGTTCAAAAAAACCTGAACTCTCTCATTCATTTCAAGAAGGCCACTGGCGAATTAAATATGCGTATGCTATCTTAAACTTAAACTGTCTATTTCTGCAATTTCTCCTGCTGATTGTCACGACAGAGAGGGAAAAAATGACCGCTGTGATAATCTCTCGGAGTTGTAAAATCCTCTCTCATAATATAAAACTCATGGATCTAGTCCTCAAGCCGGACTTCCTGGATCATATGAGGTGGAACCGGTCCTGGTTCAGGGCTGTTTTTGGTCTGAACACTGCGGTGTGCGAGCAATGTTGTCCCTCAAACTAGAAACTAAACACTATTCATCTGAATCAAAGCAGGTTGTATATCTCAAGCTGAATCTGTACTTATCTTCATCTCCCTCTCCTCCGTCAGGTCTCTCCCCAGGAAATGGTACAGGAGATCCATCAGGTGTTGATGGACCGGGAGGACACCTGCCACCGCACCTGCTTCTCCCTGCAGCTGGACGGAAACGTGCTGGACAACTTTGCTGAGCTCAAGTCCATTGAGGGCCTGCAGGAGGGCTCGCTGCTCAAAGTGGTGGAAGGTCAGAGGCTTTTATTTCGCACCTGTTTGTCTCACTCTTATGGAAAAATAAGCCACAGCTTGGCACAATATATATTTCTTGCTGAGGCTATACTGATATGTATCTGCTGGCAAAAGACGAAACAGAATTGAGTTGTAGTTTATGACAAGTGACCATTAGCCTGATCACTTCCTGTGTTTTATACCCTTTTGGGATTCTTTTGTCCCTCTTCTCTCTAGAGCCGTACACGGTGCGCGAGGCTCGCATCCATGTGCGTCACATCAGAGATCTGCTGAAAAGTCTGGACCCCTCAGACTCCTACAACGGAGTGGACTGCAACTCCCTCTCCTTCCTCAGCATCTTCACTGACGGAGACCTCGGAGGTATGACATCGATGAACGGCCCGGGGCGTGCAAGGCCAATTTCAAGCGTGCATTTGAATGTCCGGTGTCCTGCGCGAATAGCGACATGCAGGTGGACCGCAGGCATTCATTTAGCTTGTTTTTAATGTGACTGCAGATAGTGATAAGCGGAAGAAAAAGGGCAACGAGCTGGAGCAGATTGACTGCACCCCCCCAGAGCACATCCTGCCCGGCAGCAAAGACCGCCCCCTGGTTCCCCTCCAGCCACCGAACAAGGACTGGAAAGTGAGAAGCTGTGCTGAATTGTCTGACTGTTTACAGGGAAAGTCTCAGTGGTCGATTGAAACTGTATTTACAAATAATTTCCTTTGGCTAATGGTTTTAATACCTCCAGCAGCCTATGCAGTGTCTGAAGGTCCTGACCATGAGCGGCTGGAACCCTCCACCTGGGAACAGGAAGATGCACGGCGACCTCATGTACCTGTGCATGGTGACTGTGGAGGAGCGTCATATCAGCGTCACTGCCTCGACACGCGGCTTCTACCTCAACCAGTCAGTCAACATTTCGACCTCGTATGTTGTTGCAGCTCCGTGTTTTCACTTCAATGGACTCTCTACCTTTTCAAGCTCCATAATCTCCTCATACAAAGTTTATACACATTGCATTTGTCAGTCACTTGGCATTAAGAGTTTCAGGATCCTAGCTTTGGATGCCAGCATGGACTTAACAGTCGGACAATTGGATTACTTTGGGAAGTAGAATTGGGAAAGATGCCATGGTTTGGAGATGGGTTGTTTTTCTGTTTCTACCAACAGCCATTTTAAGTTCCTCTTAAGGTTCTAGATGGGCCTCTGTTGGAAAAAACTGTCAGAGTGAAGTCCCAACAGGAAAACAACTTCCTGTTCAGGCTTGCTTGGTTGTAAACGTTTCCTCTCCAGTTAGTAGATTTGTTAAAAAATGTAAAGCCACTATAACACGCTGTAACAGTGTGAATAATAATAATAATAATAATAATAATAATAATAATAATAATAATAATAGCAATGGCTGTGTGTGTTCCAGATCTACTACTTACACCTTCAACCCTAAGCCAGCCAACCCCAGCTTCCTGAGCCATTCTCTGGTGGAGCTATTGAGCCAGATCAGCCCTGCCTTCAAGAAGAACTTCACTGCCCTGCAAAAGAAAAGGTATAAATACCTCTTTCTCTTCACAACATGGTTTTGCTCATCCTCTGTGGTGGGATATTAATACCTCAATGTATTCTGGTTTCTCTCCTCACTCTGGTGCTGTACAAATGCTCCTCTTCCTTACTTTTCGGACATTTCTCTTTTGTAGTGCTTCTTTTCTGCAATCATTATAAGTTCATTCATTCATTTACTTTATTCAACCAGATAACAACAGTATTTTACCATCAAGACCTGGCCAGGAGGTCAAAGTCTTAAAAACACGATAAGCAAACTAAACAAGACAAAATAATTACGGTCATTCGTTTGGTTAAAACTTTGGTGATGTACGAACTCGCAAATTTGAGATAAACTGCCTGAGATGTATGAAGAGAGCCCCCATAAGTGATATCTCTTGTCGTGATACCTTGTTTTTTTTGCTGCAGGGTCCAGAGACACCCGTTTGAGAGGATAGCCACACCGTTCCAGGTGTACAGCTGGACAGCTCCACAAGTAGACCACGCCATGGACTGTGTGCGAGCCGAGGACGCCTACACCTCCCGCTTGGGTTATGAGGAGCATATACCCGGACAGGTAGGCACAACTGAACGCAGCAGCACGCCAGGCAGACAAATAAAGTCGTTCCAGTGTTGAAGTTTTTTTTTTTTTTTGTTTTTTTTTGTGCCGATTCTTTTTCAGACCAGAGATTGGAACGAGGAGCTGCAGACTACCAGAGAGCTTCCCCGGAAGAACCTGCCTGAACGCCTGCTGAGGGAGCGGGCCATATTCAAGGTACTGCCTTTACACAATCAACAGCACAGAATAATCCAAACTGCTGGCTCACTCTGTTAATGGGCCATCTGATGCGTAAATGTGTTGCTTTTTAATGTGTAACAGCTCCGTCTTCTTCTAAATCACCAATACCTCCATATTTTTTATTTTTTTTTGGTTGTCTTGCAGGTCCATAGTGACTTTGCAGCAGCTGCCACTCGAGGCGCCATGGCGGTCATTGATGGGAACGTAATGGCCATCAACCCCGGCGAGGAAACTCGCATGCAGATGTTCATCTGGAACAACATCTTCTTCAGCCTGGGCTTCGATGTACGGGATCACTACCGGGAGCTGGGTGGAGATGCCGCCGCCCACGTCGCGCCCACCAATGACTTGAATGGCGTACAGGCTTACGGGGCCGTGGATGTGGAGGGTCTGTACACTCTGGGGACGGTGGTGGTGGACTACAGAGGCTACCGTGTCACCGCCCAGTCCATCATCCCCGGTATCCTGGAGCGCGAGCAGGAGCAGAGCGTCATCTACGGCTCCATTGACTTCGGAAAGACTGTTGTGTCTCACAGCAAATACCTGGAGCTTCTGGAGAAGACCAGCAGGCCACTCAAGGTCAGTAACACGACTATAGTCTGGTGATATTTTATCTTACCATCAATAAATCCAATGAAAAGACCAAAACCAATAATGTATTGATCCTACTAGTAATTGTTTTCTGTCAAGCTAAAGCCTGATCTATCCTCTGTGTCCTCCAATCATATCCAAAAACAGCTGCTATATTAAAAGGGAATAAATAAACAGGCTAGGCAAAGAGAGAGATTCCGAGAGAATATAAAGAATATCGGCGGCCTTATTTATTCAAGGCCTGTATTTCTGATCATATTGAGCCTCACAAACCACACAAAGACGTTCTGTATTCACATCTTATGTCTGGGTGTACATCTTAGGTCCAGAGGCACAACGTGCTGAATGAGAAAAGTGAGTCCGTGGAGCTGTGCTCTTCTGTCGAGTGTAAGGGCATCATCGGAAATGATGGCAGACACTACATCCTGGACCTTCTTCGTACCTTCCCTCCTGACCTCAACTTCCTGCCTGTGGACGGAGAGGAGCTGTCTCCAGAGAGTCGACGCCAAGGCTTCCCCCGCCAACACCGCCACCGCCTGGCCTGTCTACGCCAAGAGCTCATCGAGGCCTTTGTTGAGCACAGGTAGGTGTCGGCGTCACCACATCCCCACCATCAGGAGAGCTTCTACGTTCGTTTGACCACTCATTCTGTCCCTCCGCAGATATCTTCTCTTCATGAAGATGGCGGCATTACAGCTCATGCAACAGAAAGCAAACAAGGAAGCTAAGGCTAACATACACGCCATCACAGAGACCGCTGAAGCACCCTCAGAAAGCAGTGCCGACACAACCCAGACACAGACCACTGCATCGGATTCTCCCGGTGCGACGGAGAGCAACGCCTCTGCTGCCTCACAGACAGCGACTGCCGGTGAAGGAAACTCCTCACAGCCCGCCACCAACGGGCTTGTAGAACCCGCAGCCACCCTAAATGGGGAATGCAAGAGCCCACTGGAGGGTAAGGAGCTTGAGGAAAGTATTCCAAGATTAGCTCAGGCCAAAGAGCTGGCCGAGACCTTAGTTGCCGAAGATGGATCTTGTATTGGTACGTCCAAAAAATCCCCCAAAACTTAAGGCCAGGACAACGCAGTGAGAGCTACTCTGGTGGAAGAAGAGAAGTAGCATTTAACAAAACAAAATCTATTTTTTTTTTTTTTTTTTGATGCAGCTAATTTTAGAGAATGTGTTCCCATAGCATTAGAGCAGCAGAGTATCAGGTAAAAATTAAAGTTTCAAGTACTGCGCTGTAGTGTCTTCTTTCCACCAGGCTAGCCGTCCCTGCTCCGCCCTCAGCCTGTAGTGGGGAAGCGTGTTGGCCCCCAATCAGCCCGCCTCTAACTGTCCCACCCTGCGACGCCTTTGCTGTGTGATTTGACCCAATAAACTGAAACATTAGTTGTGGTGTTCATTAATCCAATTTTTTAAACCCCAGTAATCTGAGTGAACTAACCTGTTGTGTTTGTAGTCGATAATCGTCGGTGGTGGTGGTGGGTTCTCTACTTAGGCCATGTCCACAGCAAGTTTACCAAACGACTGTCGTGCTCAAAATAAACTGAATAACAAGATCAATGATACAGTTTACTGATGAAAAATAGCTGTTTGGCTAACGACAGGAAGGTGTATTAATGTGCACTGTCCCTGTTAATTCAATACGTGATCACACACAGACTTTGACAGAAGTTTGGTGTATTTACATTATTGAACCCTCGGTTTTCCACATCCACTTTGAAGCTCAGCTCAGTTATCGTTGTGGCTTGATGTGGACATGGTTTCAACTGTCCCTTTGCCATACTGCGTCTGTCGCCGTTACTTTTAACATGTTTGTATTATTTCTTTGACCCTAATCACAAACAGATCCCAAAAGCCGCGAGGTCGTCCTCAATGCCTGCAAGGCAGTTGGCTCCATCAGCAACACGTCGTTCGACATTCGCTTCAACCCTGACATCTTCTCCCCAGGTAAGCACAACAAGGATGAGTGATCATGCGTTTCATCTACGAAAAGGCCTGACAGCAGCTTTACAGCAAATGATGTGGACATGGGTTACGTAGCCATAAAACAGAAGGCAGTCAAGAATCAAAAGTAATCTTTTTCATCAACGTCATTACATTTCTTTGGTAAAGATTTTAGGGTAGCTTTGGAATATGTCAAATATTCAAAATACAAGACAAACAGGACAAACCAGTTGGGATGATAATGACCAATGTAAGGTGATAAGCTCAGAGCTAGTTCCCATCTACATTATATGTCTGTAATACTTAATGTAACAATAATTTACCGTAGGAACTAATGCATGTGTTGTTGAATTAGGAGTACGTTTCCCAGATGACAGCGCAGATGATATCCAGAAGCAGAAGCAGCTTCTCAAAGATGCTGCTGCCTTCCTGGTGTCCTGTCAGATCCCATCACTGGTCAGTGGCACAGACGACCCCCACAGACCCCAGTAATAAAGTGGTTGTGTATGAGACTTAAAAAGCCTATATGTGTGTTTTTATGATTAGGTTAAAGACTGTTTGGACCACAGCGCTCTACCCATGGATGGAGCCACACTGACCGAGGCCTTGCGACAGAGAGGCATCAATATTCGCTATCTGGGCACTGTTCTGGAGTTTGTGGACAAGACCCCGGCCAAAGCCCAGCTGGAGCACTTCTATGTGAGTCTGAACCCCTGAATCCAACCACCACTTTTTGTCTTTGTGGTTTGTCATTCTAATATTTCTGTTTCCTATACTTTTTTTTTTTTTTTTTAGAGAATAGGAATCAGTGAGTTAATCACCAGATGTGCAAAACACATCTTCAAGACATACCTCCAGGTTGGTAACATCTGACATACAATAACCAGCCTCTTTAAACGACAAACCCACAAACGTATGTTGACGTTTTTTCCTCATTTCCGTGCAGGCCGTGGAGTTGTCTGCTCTTTCTGCCGCCGTAAGCCATTTCCTGAACTGCTTCCTGAGCTCCTTCCCCGACGCTGTCGCCCACCTGCCTCCCGACGAGCTGGTGTCTCGCCGTAAAAGCCGCAAGCGTCGCAACAGGGTCCCCGGCGGTGGTGACAACACGGCATGGGCCAGCCTGACGCCCAATGAGCTGTGGAAGAACATTGCCTCTGAGGCCAAGAGCTACTATCACTTCACCATACAGTGGTGAGCCCCCCCCTCCTCTGCTAATGTGAAACAGATGTTAAAGCTGATTTCTTTTGGTGACAAATTAAACGTTTTCTTACACAGTGAGAGTGTGGACCAGGTGGTGGAGAAATACGGCTTCCAGAAAACCACTCTGCTCAGAGAGATTTCAGTCAAAACTGGCATCCAGGTAACACTCATTTTAGTCAATAGTGACCCCTGACGGCACTTTGCCAAATGGCCTTCTGTAAATGTTTTCTTCTTTTGATTTGCCTTCTAGATTCTGATAAAGGAGTATAACTTCGACAGCCGCCACAAGCCTGCCTTCACAGAGGAGGACATCCTGAATATTTTCCCTGTTGTGAAGCATGTGAACCCCAAAGCCTCAGATGCCTTCCACTTCTTCCAGAGTGGACAGGCCAAAGTGCAGCAAGGTGCGACATGTTTAGATTGAATCATGCTTAAACCTTGACAGAATGAATGGTTTTTAAAAATCTTATCTTTCAGAACTAATTGTATCTCAACTAGCTTTTCTTTACATTTCCAGGTTTTCTGAAGGAGGGCTGTGAGCTGATCAATGAGGCTCTTAACCTCTTTAACAATGTGTACGGAGCCATGCATGTAGAGATCTGTGCATGCCTTCGCCTGCTGGCACGCCTTAATTATATCATGGGAGACCACGCTGAGGTAGGCAGACATATGGTGACACCTGGCTCTTTGTGTGTCCTACTGTGTGACTAAATGTAGGCCTGTACCAAATGTCTTTATTTAATTTTTTCATATTTAAAGCTTCTGTTAAAATTTTCTAATGATGCTTTAAATTGTATGATGTCATCAACCTAAAAATGTTTAAGAAATAGTTTTATTGTGGCAATTCATGGTGGTGTTAGATTGCTGCTAGACCGCCCCGTTAATATAAGAATATAATTCAAATGTCAACGTAATAAATGAAGTCCTACCTAAATAACAGTTGTGTATTCACCCACAGGCTCTCAGCAACCAGCAAAAGGCTGTTCTGATGAGTGAAAGAGTCCTCGGCATCGAGCACCCCAACACAATTCAAGAATATGTAAGTTATCGCACCAAATGCAGGAGGTATTTAGTTCATGCTAAATCTCATTCTGACTTATAAGTTTTGTTCCCAGATGCACTTGGCTCTGTACTGCTTTGCCAACGGCCAGCTGTCGACCGCCCTGAAGCTGCTGTATCGCGCCCGCTACCTCATGTTGTTGGTTTCTGGGGAGGACCACCCAGAGATGGCACTGCTAGACGTGAGTGCAGTCTTTACTTGAGATCTATATAAGCCACCAACTGCTTCTATAGTAATGCATCGATGCTGATAAATCCTTAAGCAGGAAAAAGACGTAACACTAATACTGTTGCCCTTATTCTTGGCTCTCGTTCCACAGAGTAACATTGGGCTGGTGCTACATGGAGTGATGGAGTACGATTTATCGCTGAGATTCCTGGAGAACGCCTTGACTATCAACACAAAGTACCACGGACCCCGGTCCCTTAAAGTGGCCCTCAGGTGGGGAGGGATTGATCGTCCATATCCATATACTAGTTATAATACTGGCTGACATGATGATTTACATTATGCACGGCTTGTGTTTGTTTCTCAGTCATCATTTGGTTGCGAGGGTTTACGAGAGCAAGGCCGAGTTCCGCTCAGCGCTGCAGCACGAGAAGGAGGGTTACACCATTTACAAGAACCAGGTGGGCCCCGCACGACTCTATGCTGACGGGAACTGACACGTGGTCAGTTATGGTGAAATGACATCTTAAATATTCGTTCTTACTCTTCTCAGATGGGCGAGGCACACGAGAAGACCAAGGAGAGCTCAGAGTTCCTGAAGTATCTCACCCAGCAGGCCGTAGCTCTGCAGAGAACCATGAATGAGATCTACAAGAACGGCTCCAACGCCAGCATCACGCCCCTCAAGGTGACTGCTCTGATTCAGGAAGTGTTTTTGTGCTTCTGTCTGTTTCATCTCCACCGCTCGGCAGTGATGCTATGTGTTTTTATTGTTTTTATTTCCTCTTGTTTTCCAGTTCACTGCTCCCAGCATGGCCAGTGTGCTGGAACAGCTCAACATTATCAACGGCATCATCTTTATACCGCTCAGGTACGTAATGCCTTTAACCCCTGCAGGGAGGTAATATTTATAATGTGTTTATTATGAACAGAAATCTGCCATTGTAAACCATGGTAGGAATACTGCAGCGATATTATATTGGATTTTATTACCTTATTTTAAGAAACTATCCCTGACAATCGCTTTACAGACAAATTCAGCCCGTAATGATGACTGTGTGTAAAATGTAATTTTAAAGTTGACTTTAGGATTAGTACATTGTAATAGATTGGAGACACAAGTGACAACAACAGCTATGAGTTAGGGGATAAATAAAAGAACAAAAATTACAAATGGTCAAACGGAAATTTCCTCTACAGGAGTTCAATTTCTTTTTTGTATTTCATTACAGCCAAAAGGATCTGGAGAACCTGAAAGCGGAGGTTCAGAGGCGGCAGCAGCTGCAGGAGCTGGGAAAGATTGAGGAGCCCACTGAGGACAGGCCACTGGAACTAGAGGACAAAATTCCCATTGATTAATGTATACAAGCCCGCAACACAGATACTTTCTGCTATGGGGGCAGGGAGAGGCCGTGACGCAACAGCCACGTCACTGAGCCTGTGGACCCGAGAACCGAGCGGTCTAAATCAGCATTGAGATAAACAGGGAGGGATGGGTCAGCGCAGTCCAGACAACAAATGGCATCATGTGTAGGACAGTGGATACAGAGCGGGAGTTTTCCTACGAGGTAGGGAGGGAGGTAGGAGAAAGAACAAACATAGAATCGATGTAACGTGCAATCTGACAAAAACACCCCGGCCCAAGAAGTCACTCAAGGTGTTGGCTTCCAAGAAATATGATTGCACATGAAAGAATGGTCGCAGCCGGGGGAGTGACACCAAGGATGACCGTGACATTGTATACCAGAGCCTTATCCATTGCATCATATTCCCCCAAAATAATGCTTCTTCTCAGCTCAAACCTCCCACAGCACTGTTAGCCCAGGACCATATTTTTGCCCCGCCATTCCTAAAGGGCCTCAAAGACCCCCAAAGACCCCCCGGGCATGTAGCCACCCTCCCGCCCTCCAACGGTGCTCTGAATGATAAAGCGCCTACTCTGTCCTAGAACTCAGGGGTACTTTCTACTGTGCACTAACACCCGAATACAGTCACTAAATTGAAGGTTTCCCAAGTGGAGCTTAAGAATGTAAATTCCCTTCTTAGTGGCTTCTTTGAGCCACTCTGTAGCAGACACCCATCACTCTTGCACTCTTGGTTCATTAATTTAATCGTTCTGTCCTTTGTATTTACGACATCCGGTGGGTGCCTGCTGTGTCTTACGGTTCCTGTTTCTCCAAGCAAGCCAAACAATACAGTGACACGTTAGCGAGCATTCAACAGGTTTGATTACATTTGCTGGAAAAAAAATGTTTTCTTTAGTAAGCAAAATGGAGTTTGTAAAAGTGCACAGGAGAAGTATGAATGTGTTTTAGGCCTGTTTATCATCAATTAAATTAAGCCATGTTTGTTTTATAGAAAATGTATAGAAGTGGGGAAAAAAAAAGATGTATAAATCTCTATGGAATTTAGACCGGTACATGATTGATGTTTATGGAAAACGCAGATATAAAACGTCCACCTTTTAAGCAGTAAATGTATCCATCTATATACTAGCTGTGTTCAATCTTCTATTTTTACACATTGAAAGAGTGTGTGCGTGTGCGTGTGCTCGTTCGTTCGTTCGTTCCAACAGAAAATCTATTGGCCAGGGCTGTCGCTGCTTTTGCTGCTGCATAGTTTGGATAGAGGCTAAGCGAACATTGACTTTCCAAATGTTTTATTTTTCTACGCATTGTAAACCTGTTGGATGGGTGATGCCTCTTTTCTTAACGCATTCATGGTCACCGATGTTGTAAATCTGTTTATGTATGAATTGGTACTGAAATGAACCTCTTGTCATCACTGGACAGGTGCTCAGCATTGGCAGTAGTGACTGATTTGTTTTTTGTTTCCCCCATTATTGGGTTTAGCTTTTCATGTGTAACGAAGAGATAAGAAAAAAAATTAAGTAGCCAGCAGTGTCTGTTCATTTAGCAATATTTAGTGCACTTTCTCATGCTGTTTGGATGTGTGAAGACGACCACGGCACCACCAAAAGTGGACGAAAGAAGCGCTGCTTCAATGTGATGTACCAAAAAGAGGCTGATAAGGTTTGTTTGCGCTTGTATACATTGCAATGTATCCCTCCCATGGCAATTTGTTACTTAATTGTTGCCGTGTCTAAATGTATGTGATTAAAGCAATAGAGAGATGGTGCTGGAACTTTTACTTGGAACAAGTTGTGTGAGATTGACTACTCGCTGTACCGGCTTAAAATAAGGGAGCTGTATAAAAAGAAAACAAAGGGTGAGCTTTTTAGACTCTTTTTTTTATTTTTATTAGTGATCTTTCCTGATTGTGCTCCTTAAACATGTCTTGACATCAATAGCACAGAGTGGTGTGTATTGTACCTATTAATTATAATTATTATGCTTCTGAATGGTAACTAGGGTGATAACAGTTAATAACTTTACGTTTCTCATTTTCTTAAAATATTGTTTTTTCAGTTTCCTTATTGGCAGTTTTTTGTTTTTTTTCACCCTGTTACCCACGTCTAACTCAACAATACCAACATTGTCCACAAGGTGGCGCACTAACATTAGTCTGGTGAAGGACGTGGATTGACATGTATTGTCCACAAATATGCACATGCTTCAGTTGACGATGACAAATTTAAATAAGGGAATCTTTTGCATTTTCCCCCTCAGATTATTAGGAATAAAGCCCAAAATGACTGCTTCCTGTTGAGCATTTTCTGAACCTGTTAGTCCCTCCAGCTGGAAGTCCATTGTTTGGGAATTTTAATTGTTAAAGATATAGAAGAAACTCACAGAGAATGATCAAACTCTTCATCTGCAGAGATACTGTTTCTCTTTTAACGTGGTGCTGCAGATTAGTAATATCACTCCACTAGAGTTCAGTGTTAATATTTCTGTTTTGGATAGAGTAGCTGTTTAATGTTTGAGATGTTATAGAGATGTTATTAAGACGTAAGCATCAGAACTGGAAAAAAAACAAGACCTATAGTGGAATAATAAATGAAGTGTATTCTTTAACACAATTTGTATACACCAGTATACCATTTGCAGTTACTTTACAATCTGACTGCCTGAAATACAAAACAAGTGTGAAATATGTATATTAACTGAAGTTACATAGAAATACATATAAATATTGCTTTAATTTAAAGATATGAATATCCTGTACAGAATAACTATTAAAGTTGGTGGTGGTGGTGGTGGTGGGGGGGGGGTAATGTCTCCCCCAAAATGTTCTGCACTTTGCTGCCCAGTGTTGCATTTGTTGTCTGAAATGATTGTTTGAAAGTTGTATGCTTTCTTAGCTGATAAAATCTCTTCTGGTCAAAGGCTTCGTAGGCCGAGTGGTTGACTCCACTTCCTCTGATGATGTGTGGTGTTTGTGTGTTCGTTACAAAATAATCATATTTTGGTTTGTGTATGCTTTTATATTAAAATGAATACAATAAAACTAGTAAAAGCGTTGTTTGGGATTCTGATAACTCATCAAATAACGAGATATTTTACTTCAGTAACAGTAATAGCAACGTTAACGTGTTTCCTTTTAAGTATCACAAGCAGAAGTACTCATTAGGTGGCAGAATGGGTCATGTCAGTCTGTAGTTTTGTATTATTACTGATGCATTACCGTATGAACAATATGTTTTTAATTTTGCTGGCTGAGACGAAGATGTTTAGCACCTTCCTACCATAAACGGTCAGATATATAGTAGTTTAATCAATACATTCAACATAGTGTAATTTGTCATCTTTTTGCATGTACAACATTAGATTTAACAATAGCAAGTCTCTTAATGACTCATACAACGCTTCAATTATTCGTATATATAAATACATTCATGCTATTCTACATGTACGGATGCCGAGAAGTCGTGTAAGAGTTAAAAGTCAAAAAACGTATAAAGCATCCAAAGGGATTTTCTCCTGCTATTAAGGGCGTGCGCGCCCCTGCCATACTGTGAACGCGAGCTTCATGCGCGCTCTCGTGCTGAAGGCGAATGCAGCAGCCAACGAAAAAACAAGCAGAGACAAGACGGGCACAGTTTACCTCCACATCACAAGATCTTATTTGGAGCGGAGATTTCACGCCCTGTCGGGTCGTGTTACCGTTAAAGACGGTTGAGGATATTCACGGGCAGAAACAATAGGGTGAGTTCAAGTGGTTTTCAATTGCGAAGCCGGTCAGGGCTCGAAGGAATCCGGCTTTTAGGTGGAGAAAATGACGATGTGGCTGTAATGTGTGCACCTCCTTTTTATGTCTCAAAATGGCGGATAGGCCGCTTGGACTGGAGCAGCAGGTACCTTGTCAGTTCATCCTTGTGTCCAGATAAGCAATGTTGTGCACTTAACTGTCATTCAAGTCGGTCGTGGTCAGCAACGGTATGAGTTAATTGAACTTGAAGGCATAGCACGAGCTCGTGAGTGTTCGTTAGAGTGAATGTACGGGCTAACTTTGGGACTGCATCGTCTGGGAGGCTAACTCGGCTAACGTTAACTTTAGCTGACGATAACATAGTTAACGTTAACATTAGCTGACAATGACATAGTTAACGTTAACATTAGCTGACGATAACATAGTTAACATTAGCTGACGATAAC
>NW_022280054.1:3465594-3478963 GCF_004355925.1 Anarrhichthys ocellatus | reverse complement strand
GCTGACGATAACATAGTTAACATTAGCTGACGATAACATAGTTAACGATAACATGGTTAACTTTCGATAACATAGTTAACGTTTACTTTAGCTAACATTAGTTAACGATAACAGGGCATAGTTAACGTCAAGCTACCGTAAGTGACCACAGTGAGGAGACATGTCGTAAATTACAGCTGCAGCTGGCTTCCATGCCAAGTTAGTAATAATTAGCATAGTTAGTAGTGCAGCCTGTTGAAAACCTCGACAACCAACAACACGGCGTCACTGTTGTTAGCAGGCTCTATTTCCTAACTATACTACTAGATTAATTTACCGTTTTAAATTATTTCACCATGTGGATATTTTGTTGTTGCAGCTTCACATCACTGCTGTGCCCAATGTTAGCATTTGGCGAGGGCGTGAAGTGATATTTGATGTATAATTGTTGATATTTAAAAAACAACAACATTGTAATTGAACGTCAGACAGCCCTGCTGCATATTTTGTGACATGACATGCTACCGAGTGTACTTGCTGTCATACTGGTGGATACTCGCTGGTATGCTCAGCTGAAGATCCCATCAGCTCTGCGACTTAGTCTGCTTCATGTGGTTTGTTGGCACCGTGTTGGAAAATCTGGGTGGAGCACATCTCAGGCGATGAGTTTGTATGTATTGCATCTACCCAGCACTCAAGTGTTTGCACGTTTTCTCACGCGTTCTGTGGCCGTATAGTTGAGTGATCGGGACAGGATTTGTTGGACCGAGTGCTTACACCGGGATGAATGCGAATCATCGCAGCGGTGACTCACGCGGTTGTACACTGAATCCGACAAGCAAATCCTCCTCGAAATTGTGGACAACCTTGTCGTGATATCGGATGTAAAGCATTGGTTTAAGTAAGAATCGTTGGCTGGTTTATTTTTCCCAGTCACGCCTGAATATACTGCGTTGCAGCTGATTAACTCGAATTATGGGATATTGCTGTGTTTTTTTTTTTTTTTTTTTTCCATTCTTGAAAACTGTGTTTAGCTTCTTGAATATACTGTCTGCTTACCTCTCATGTTAGAGCGTCTGTGTTTTAATCTGACTGTTTTTGAACTGAATCAAATGCACCCATCTTAAAGATGAATGTGATCCCTTACTTCATCTTGTAGTTATTCTGACACCTAGTATCTTAACAGCTGTTTTTTTTTTTTTTGTATATGCGAGTATGCTAATATTGCATACAACTATCCCTTAAACAAATTAGTATTTAAGTTGATTTTACTGGATTTCACTGATGCACGCTTTATTCTTAAAATCACTGAGGAATATTTTGCCACCTGTTTTGAGTGAAATGGAGTGACTCTTGGTTTCCTTTCTGTTTAGGATAGTTTCCTCGTTTGTTTCAATGTTGTCAACCTATAATCTAATAACCCCGTATTTAACCCTGCTATTTTGTGTCTTTTTCTAAATGAAAATGTGATGCAATATGAGTACAAAATATAATTAAGATGAATAATATTTCACTTGTCAGAAAAGCCAGATTTACAGATTAACCATGCTGTTGAAATGGCTCAAAGTTCAAACTACAGTGCACAGGAATTGTATAGGACTTGAGCTGCTAGACCCTTTTCTTCATCTGACTACTTGGAAACGAGCTAATATGAGAACAGCAGCTCTTTCTTTAGAAATACAGACATGCTTAATTTCTGGTACAGTTTACTTGAAAGCGTTCTTGGTCAGTCCCTAGTTTTATCAAAGGTTGATTTGAATAAGTGCATCCCGGCAGCCAGTCTTTATTCAGTGCTGCCTGCAATGAACACAACACCAATTGTAGAAGCTTCGGCCATTGCAAGAGTTGCTCTGCTGGCACTTGTTGCCAGCTCAACAACTGAAGAGTAAAGCAAAGGGCAGCTACAGATTGTGTAGATTGTTTCTTTATAAAGCCGTTGGGGTAGTCGGTGTCAGTAGTAAGAATTGTCTGAGAAGAGCAGATGTACAGTTTTGCAGAGGTGGCCTCCTCTTCATATTGTGTCAACAATGAGTTTGAGAGTCTGTATATCTTTGATTGTGGCGGGCTGAAGGACACATGGATTCCCATATGACCCTCCTTCCATGAGCTGACCGGAGGTTGACCTACCAGAGACAGGTTGTCCACCAGCGAGCTGAGTGACAATTACTGACCTGTTTCCAGCAGCAACTGCCCGTCAACCTACAATTGACCGCTTGGATTGTGAAGAAACGTCTGACAATGTTGGCATGAAACTGACATGACTGTCAACATCTAGTTGCTGTTGAATATATTTTTAGCAACCAGTTATAGTGGTTGGCAAAGTAGCCTTGAGGGTTGAAAGGTTTGACGTGAGCATGCTTCATACTTGCCAATTTGGCAACAGTAACTGACTCGACACATACCTCCAGTCTAAATTTGGAGCTATAATAATTTAAACCTGCAACGTCTTGGCATGAAGTAAATATCCTGGAGAACTTGCACAAGCATCTTATGGCTGTCAAATGGAACTTTGCTTGTACTGTACAGTTGACTCAAACATATACATGAAGGAGGCTAACTAGTCTTTTTTTGGGTTGTTCCCACTAGTGTATGCCGGTTGGCTCTGGTATGGGATTGAGTTGTTGTTCCTGTGAGCCTCCTGCCTGCTCAGACTCTTATGTGGGGATTCTGATCTACCGATCAGGCCTCTCACATCAGGTAACACAACTGATAGGCCACTAGCTGTATAGTTTAGTAAGGCTAGCCGATTGTTACCAACCCACATAACTGATACGGGCAACCTGCGGGTTGCAACGGCTGCAGATTGAAAGCTGAGCCAGATGTTCACTCGGTTTGTGATAAAGCTCTTTGGATAATTTGTGTCTGAGTACTTTTACCAAGAACAACCATTCACAGAAACTGGCGATGATTAACAGAACATTCAGCCTTTCAGTGCCGTTGGGTAGAGGTTGAAAGGTGATATGGTAACATTCCCGGGACACAGGTGATATGAAGGTGGAGTCATTCACAGAAAATGAAAGCAGCCCAGATTCCAGCTGTTTGAGATGCTTTGCTTTTTAGAGAAAATGATGACATAATGACACCAGTAGAAAACTGTCATCTACATTCCTCAGGGGCGTGTTCCTTTGTTCAGACATGGAAGTGTTGATTATCAAAACATTGCACACGTACTTTGTCTGTCATACTTGGCAGGTGAAATGATGCAATATTGTACTGCTGACTATGTTACAGTTTGACTAGATTACTAATGTGTTCTACTTCAGTATTGTTACATGCATTAACTGTAAATTGAGTTGTTGTTTTTTTTTTTTTTTTTTTTTTTTGAGTGTTTGTCTCAGTAGTTAACTGCTTTTCTGTGACATCCTCTTTGGAAAAATATGCTGACACATTACTCTGATGTATTCCAACATGGTTTTCCTTGGTTTGATTTGAGTTTTCAATGAAATCTTATGTTTGGTGGTCCACATTTTTTAGAAATGTAAGTCCAATTCATGTGCTTAAACATAGAACCGACTGTGCGTAGACAGTGATGCAGTGGGTGTGGTTCATTACAGTTCAGACCTGCCACTTGGTTATTGCATTCTTAAACTGACAGACCGGGGGTGTTTTCCATTATTCATTAAAATGGCATTTTAAAAACAGATAAGCTGTTAGGACTCAACAGGAAATTAAACAAAATCTCTCAAAGCAGTCAGCACCATTAGAGAGTAAGGGGCCCTTTATTGTACAGTTCCTGCCGCTACACAAAGACAGGAGAATCAATGGGAGGAAGACCATCACCGTTATTAACCGTCGGTGGGCACATTTATAGATGCACCACGGCTGTGGCCCATTCCAACAAGACACAACTATATTTTGTGCTGAACCAATTAGCCTGATTATGTGATTGTGCAAACATTTTGCTCAATACTGAAGCCACAAATGAGATTTGCAGAGAGGGGAGTCTAATGCAGTAATGGATGCTCACAGCGATGACAGCTGCCAGCAGCACAGAGGGAAGTATCAATATATAGTAGATGACCTCATTTCACACAGCACAGCAGTTTTACAGGTTGATGTTGAAGGCACATGCCTTTTAATGGATGTTTTGTTTCGGGAATCTTTAGTCATTTTTAGCTTCAGTGCTGTCGACTTAATTGTGTTGTACTGACCCAAAAACATCCTCCCTGCCGTAATCCACACATAGTCAGAGTTAAGCAGATGTTTGGACTGCTGTCACCTATCAGGTGTGGTGACTTCAGGGTCCATAGGTTAGTTGTTAGCTATGTTAGATTTCTTATAAATTAATCTGATTAGACTTGGTTGATCAGCAGGCATCGTGTTTTGAATATGCAAAACCCAAAGCTGCTGTGGTACTTATCAGCAAACAAAAGGAGGTATTTTCCCTTGTGGTAACGTCACTCCTGCATCATCAGCTGAAATGAAAAATGTGTGGATTTTCCTGAATTGCAGCTTCCTGGGGTGTTTCCAATCCTCATGCTTACTCCAGACACATCAATGTTTCATTCGCTGCTCCTTTCACATGCAGCACATCTCACGCCTAACACACATTGTCTCCTGTACATGTGTCTGGCTCTCTGTGCCTGGATGTAGTTTTGTCAGTTAGTTGCAGGTCTCTAGAAGGAGGTGAATTGGCTTTGTTTGTACCTTGTTTACTGGTTTGGCAGAGATTTAGTCAGACTGGTCCCAGTAGACTAAGAGGCTTATTGTTGCTCACAGTTAATATTCTAGTGGGTACCTGCTTTGGTAAAGTGCTTTTCAAGACCACGATGCAGTGGGGAAAAAAAGGGATTTCATCACATTGTTAGCTGCATTGAAATGTGGGCTAAAGCTTTGCAGTCCCAGGAACAGCTGATTTTACAGCAAACGCTGACGTGTGAAATTACTCCCCATGAAAGTTATCACAACATTCTCCTAATGAGACCATAGGTTCTGGGTATTGTACGAGCACAGCCGTTACTCGCGCCTGCTCGGCTGTGCCCCTTTTTTTTTTTTTTTTCTTTTTTTTTTTTTTCTCGTTGGCAACCTGGGAGTAGAAGTATGTTGCTCGGGGAATGTGGGTCAGATCTTGTGTTATCACTGAGACAAGAATGTGCTGCAAGAGCTCTAAGATCAGACTGGTGACATGACAGACAGATTATGAAGGTAGATAGGAGTGGAGCTGAAGAGCAAATGAAGGAGTGGTTTATCGGAAAGGAGGTGTTTGATCGATGGGCTTTGTTTTGGGAGTTGCATTGTCTTTCTGGTTATAAATAACGGCGTACATATTTTGTGCTTCCCTTATTTTTTCCATTGTTGACAGATTCTTCAGTATTTTTGATGCAGACATTGCAGTACTCCTCTGGCCTATAAACATTGTCATCTCCACCCACTCTTCATGTTATCCGTCATGCATACCTAATGCTGACTTTCCCCTCTCTCTCCTCTCCAGATGCAGTGTAGACTTGGCTGCTGACTGGTCTACAGGCTCTTCTCTGGTCCCTGGAGTCAGCCAGTTGGGGGGGGGCAGATTCCTGCGTTCCCCTTCTCTCAATCGTTGTCTGGACAAAACCAACTGCCCGCCATTGGAGTACGCAACTCATCCTCGACCGTGTTGCTTGGACCAGCACAGCTCATCTCCTGACTTGAGGAGAGCGCAGCAGCTGCACTAGATTTATCTTCTACCAACCGACCCTTCCTAAGCCCCGCCCACTCTGCCTCGTCAACATGGTGCTGTCACAACGGCAACGAGATGAACTGTAAGTCGGCAACACACCTTTCATCACATGTGGCTGAGTTGTGAAGATGTCAGATTCAAAATTGAGGATTAATACATTGCGGTTACAATGTTGTGTACGTGTTGCATCATGGGATGAGACATGTTTAAATTCACCATACTAGATTCACTTTCACAGCTGTCCAGTACAACCACATTCTTCTGTTACTGTGCAACTTTGAAGGGAAGCACAAAACTTCCCCTGCCAGACATGAACTGGGTTTATTGCAGGTTGTGGTTGGCACCCTAAAGCGTGAGATTACCTGAGCAACCCAAGAATAACATTTTCTGTTACAGCCATGCTTTATCAGAATGCGAATGGCACCTCAACACGTTTGAAACATTACATCTCTTTTCTTATTCTTGCAAGAAAGAGTTCAATGAACGATTCTATTTTTGTATACCTAACATTCCTGTTTTAATTGTGATTTTCATTGCTTCCCAGCATATATGTGTATTGATTACTACAATCAGTTTAGATGGGGACATTTTTGTTATTTCTTTCTCCTTGGTACTCAAGAAGAATCAATGACTGGTTTAAGGTTCCTGAGTTCCCCTGAGATTTTGCAGCACAAATGTATTGATCCTCCACCTCCACTATCTTCTGCTAAAAATGTTACGTTTTCACAATTTGCCCATGTGACCTTTAGGTTAAGCTTAGTGCCGCTTTTTTGCCCTAAAATATATGTAGAGGGAAAAAAAACGTGTTGTACCGAGCTTCATGCACTTTCGCTGTGTTCACTGCTCAGAGTGATTTCACAGGAAAACCACACGAGGAAGATGGGTGAAGAATCACTGCTCTTCCGAAAAATTGTCTGGCATAGGCACTGAAGTGGCATACAGACAAAGAGATATCTGCACATGGGCTGTGTGGTGTAGAGTGAGACAGACTGTGATAATGAGGGACTTGTAATATGGCTGTGCTGAGTCTGCGGGCTTTGTAATTAACCCCTGAGGCGGGGGATAAAAAGTTAAGGTAACTCATTGTGAGATACAAGGTCATGAGAAGGAGATGATATGATCTCGTTGAGCTTTAGTCCTTAATAAAACCTTCCACTCAAGAGGTTTGTCAAGAGGTTTATGTTTTTGCCTCTGACTTAAACCAAGAAACAAATGCTGTTTATTTTGAATGAGATTCACATGACAAGGTTCTTAACATTCCTCACTCTGTTTCTGTGTTTTTAGATTAGCGCTGTAGGAGGGGTCTGTTGGTATGGTGAGAGCTATTGGAATGCTAATCTTTCATGCTATTTGCTATTCAGAGGAAGCTGCCAGGGACTCCATTGCCCCTCTTTTCTCCTCTGTTGCACAAGTCTCTGGCCCCCATATAGCTTACAGGAAACGAGTGTGAGACCATCACACCACTTGAGTCGCATTCAAGCATCTGTTGCATTCTTCCCGTTGGAGATGTTGCTTGGCTCTGTTGGTGCTCATTGAGTTTGTCGGCTCTAAAGTGCCCCTAAGATCTTATTTCCTAAATGGCAGCCTCATTTAGGGGAAGCCAGCTTGAAAACCCAGCGGCCCATTTTTGAATCAGGCGACACAGCAGAGTGGGTAATGGGAACAGTGACCGGTGCACTGTCTGCTATTCACGCTAAATGTTTTATTGGGCCCTCTCCTTTTCTTTTTCACAACCCTTTTTAACATCATGCAGCAAACAAACAGATTTAGTTCCCATTGCATTCAGGCGATCTCCCTCCAGGCCAGTGCTTCAGTACAGTCTGAGAAACAATCTTTGTCCATATTACCATGCGTGAAAAATGCATTTCACATGAGCTTTTACATACACTGGTCATGCTGTACACTGAAATTGTTGCAAAGCGCTTAAATATTAGCTTCCCCTTTGCGCATGTAGGCAGTAGTAGCATAATAAGACGCAGAATTTATCAGCACAATAGCTGTTAGCGTAGGCAACAAGGTCAGCGATGCTTGTAGTTCGTTTGCCATGTTGAAATTAACCAAATGTAACTCATGGATCAGAGTGACGGATTGGATCAACACAAAAGAGAAAAAAGGAGCAACGCTACCTTTTTTAGAGATCCCTGATCCCACCGATACTAATTGCGATCATTGATGATCCATATTGTTGTTTGTCCTTTTACTTTACTTATAGTATACAATTCAAATGATAAGGAAATAAAAGATTGCGTTTTTATTGACTAAAACAGATCTTATCATTAGAAGCTTTAATGATTATTAAAGCTTGTGTAAACGGGTCATAATTCAGCTCTAATATCTATTATATATATTATATTATATTGCTGTAAATATATCTCTATCTATCTATAAGTTTCTCACCAAAACTACATTTTACGAGATTACATTTGAACACATCAGTAGTGTCGACGCTAGGCGTAAGCGTAGCCGTTTAGCCTATGTGTGCCTTCAGAACAAATGTTTTTGGCATTGAATTTCTTTTTTTTTAGGAGAAGTCAAACAGATAATAAGAAGAGGCAGTTTATCCTTGTTTTTGTCTTTCCATTGACCTGCTCTTTGACATCGACCAAAAACGACAGCATAACAGTTATATTAGCGGTTTGGAACAACATATTCTAAAAAGATAGATAATAATTTGTCCCCTAGATGTGTGCTGTTTTGTCAGCACTGCAGTCAGATGCTGTGATTGCGTAGCAACATCACAACAACTCTATTTTTATGAACATAGCCAATGAAAAGCACATTTGTGTTTCTTACCAGGGTCAGGAGACTCGTCCCCGCTGGCGTTTAGTAAAAACAGACTCGGAACACAAACTATCTGCTCCTCCGAAGGACCTGGAGGCACCAATGTGCAGATGGGTCTTTGCCTTTAAACACACTCTTTGCTTAACAAAGAAACTCCCCTCAGCCATCTCCATGTCTTGGGTTCATGTGATTTATTTTATATTTATTCCAGTATCCTCTTGCTGTGAATGTGGTGACACGACGGATTAAATGCCAGGATTTTGGCTATTCAGAAGACATAAAGGTGACTTAAACCATGAAAGATTGTAGTGTAGAACAGCACAGTCGAAGCTATGGCATGAGGAGGTTATTCTGGCAAAGCACATCTGTTTTATTCACTGGTATTTAGAGCTGCTCAATATTTAATAATAATAAATAATATTGGGCCTGTAGCAACATCCTTCACATAATTCAGCGTGTTCTGAGTCATGTGACATAACAAGCTGCTGTTATTCACAAATAAATAATATAGACACTTCCACGCATAGCTTGTTGCTTCTGTCCTCCTCGCTTTCTTCAGTGATTCCATGACTTTAGCTTTGGTTTGGTTGTAGCGTAAGAGTATTGCTGTGTCCGTAAAACGTTGAGATGAATGTTGCAACATGGTGCCAAAGCTCTGATTCTCAATGACTGAGTAGGGCTGGAAATCCGTGGCAAAAAAAAAAAATCTACTTTGTGATTCTCTTTGCCCTCTCAGAGTTGGGCGGAAGAAGAAGCAAAGTACTTCCATACGTTGGCTTTTAAGCCAGAGGGTGCCGGTCGGATCGTATCAGTATTCGGCTGCTCAAGCTCAGCCGCCCTCACTAAAGCTCTGCTAGTATTTAGTTTAGAACGTAAACAAGACGCACGTGTATGACGTCTGTTACGTTCAGGGGCAGCGGTGATTGCCATGTCTTTTTTTTGTGTCAGTGACCAGATTTGTAGATAAAAGGCCAAAGCTTAAACCTTTTTTCATTAATTGCACCGATTTGCGAATATTCCCTTGTTGGGTTCAGAGATGCAGTATTTATATGGTTGTCATATAGCTGTAGTAGTACTCTGGTATTTGAGTTTAACCGGTGCCTCCTGTGTGGATGGCACACAGACATTATTTGCAGGAACACACCGACGCTCAGCCTCACCTTTTCAGTTCCCGACAATAGGCAGTCCTCGTTTGCAGCTCTGCCCGCAATAGCATTAATACAACTAGAGATGCTAAAAAGGATTCCTTCCTCAGTAGATATGTTCATCATTGACCTTTCAACATGTGTGATGGGAAGCCTGGTCTCTCTGTGCTCTGCCTGTTCTTGTTATCCTCTATTTATCCGAGCTTGAAGTACACACACCGTCATGGGATTTAAGAAAGTACACTTAACTCGTCAAAGCTTTGGCTTCAGTTCGGCCAACAAAGCCCCGTCAGCACCATGTGACAGAAAATGTGTGCATGTTACGCCCATTAGAGAAAATATGTGATTTCTTGGTGTATTTTGATGTGTAGCCCATGCACGCACACACACACACACACCTTCTCCATAGTGAAGAATAGTCATTAAAGATACTTTACTCTTCTTTGGAGTGTAAGACTTTCCACTTTGAAGTCTTCTTCTGGCTTAAGGGTTGATCCTCACTGCTCCTAACCTATATGAAAGAAGACCGCTTTCTTTCCCGATTCACATTAAAATTAACAGCATTGTGATAATCGCCCCTTTTAAGAAGCTTTGAGATGATTTGAAATTTGGGAACCAAGTAAAGGGCAGAAATGATATCTTTTAAAACGTCATGTTTGATTCATTGCCTGGTTAGTGTAGGTAGTGATTACCTTGAGGAGACGTGCTTCATGTCTCAGTCACCAACGCCTGGCGCTCCGCCTCATCAGTCAACAAGAGAAATAGATCGGTTACAGTTTTCATGGAGACCCAACAGTAACTTGGCAATCCTGTGATTTGATTTTTGTGGAATGCTTCCATCAGCTGTTCAGTACTCGGCTGTTAAGACTAAGAATAAGCGTAACCTTTTTAGCTCTACACCGTCCTGCTTCTTCTCCTAAAACACGCCCTCTGCTTTGCTAGAAATGTCTCTTATTACTTTTACACATCGAACCTTTTAGCAGAAGTCGTGGTTTATCTTTGTTTACCGATGATGTCACCTGACCCTCTTGGACATGTGAGATGATGCAGGATGCACCTGACGTTGGGTACCTGGTGTTTGTCTCGTTCTAGACTTCCCATCAACTCTAAACAAACGCATGCCTTCAGTAAATAGAGCTGTTCATACCAGTTCTACAAAAGATTCCCAGATTCTTCAGGTCTTGAAAGACTGTCTTAGTGATATCAGTTGTTGGATAGCCCATTTTCTTCAACTCAATAACTCAAAATCAGAAATCATATTATTTAGTCTCTTAAACCCTATCGGTCCCATTGAAAGTGGGAAAGAAATGTTGACCTTATGAACCAGCTCGATGCCTCACTGTTGAGTTTTCTGTTTTATTGCTGCTTTGTCTGTCAAAGCACTTTGTAAACTCAGTTTTTAAAGGTGCTATATAAATATAGTCATTATTATTATTATTATTATTATTATTATTGAAGAGAACTGAAGGAATCACATGGGTGTGTTGCATCTGTGCACTCATGTACCTAACCTGGAAATCAAGAAGATATCTGCATAAAGCTGCACATTTTGCTCAGTTTTAGTCCTGAAAGGAAGTCCTACGCTTTGCCAAGTTTCCAGTCTTTACAAGAAGATGAAGGTAAAAGAAATGTGGAATAAGTTGTTTAATCTTCACATTGCCTGTGTCCTTGCTGCTTGAATACTTAGACCAGTGCTGTTGTTGTCTCTGCTGTCATTTCCTGCTGTTTGCACAGTGGCAATCATCTTAAAGAACAACTACTGGCACAACCTTTTGTAAGCTTTATGAAGCACAATCATCACACGGTGGTACAGTTTCAAACAGTGCCTGTTTAAGGGTGTGAGCAATGGGCTCATGGGGACACAAACTGTGAGGTTTGATATGTGCCGTGAAAAATCCATAGGACGGTGAATTGTATATGTGCAGAGGGACCTTTCAGTTAGTAGACTTGAACTTCCTCCTATTAAACATTTATCAGCAGTTTTAAAAGATTGAACAGGTTCAACATCGTCTGGTCTAGAAATACTCGTGCCTCGTAGACGGATGTATGGCACAGGGCATTTAGAGTCTGTAGCTGATGAGAGCGCTGTATGCTCATGTGGAGGGTTGTGTTTCTTCAACATTTAGGCAGAGTCGGTGGGTAGCTCAATGTGTCTGTAATTAAACGTATCGTAAGTGGTGCTTTGTTAAGAGAGGACTCGTAGTGTCTTTGTTGGGTGACTTATGTCCAGGCTCTATAGAATCAGTAGCTATTGGTCTTTTAAGATTGTGAAGTGTTAAGGTGCCAATGACCAGCCACCACCAGGTACAGCTTAATCTGTTCTGAACTAATTGAGATGCTCTGTATGTATATTATGCGGTACACTTTAAAACAGCTTAACGGTTGAAATGGTTCAGTTACTAAAACTGCTCACAATAACATACACGTACACACACTGTAGTGAATTGAAGTAAAGTGTGGCTGCTCTGTTGGTAAGTGTTGCTCATCTTTTAAAATGATCAATGAGCATGTTTTGGGAGGAAGTGATGTCACTGGCAGACATGCTGGGTGGTTGACTCACTTCTCTCTGTTCAGAAGGATGAGGTCATCTCTTCCCATCTGTCACAGACTGCTTCCCTCTCACTCCATTAAGGGTTTACAGTACATGAGAGAGCAGTTCTGATCGCAACATTGATGTAATATAAATTACTTTCATAAAGACATTGCTGTTGTAGGTTTTTGGACAGTTGGTGAGTGATGAGTATTGTTTTCAGCCCTTTGATCTTATTGAAGTTTACAGCTACAATGTGGGCTTTTCAGTCTCTTCTATTGTTCTTTCCCCCTCTTCTGTGTCCTCTCTGTCCATGTGCTGGCCTCCTCTTCACGATCTCCTCATCACGTCATCTAGCTGTGGCTAGTAACCATGGAAACCAGCCCCTTTTCTCTCCATCCCGTGGACATTGATACACATATTTAGATATTTTTAGTCTCAGTCTTTGGGAACTGGATATATTGAAAACTGCATGATTTTTGCCCACCATTTTGTTCCCTTTCTTTGCTGTTTTGTGCATATTATGTGGTGTTCTTGCACCATGCAAACACTCTTTAAATATTTTGAATATGATTACCAACTCGTCCCCTATACTCGTCATCCACCATGTGTTTTGCATACTCACTGACATCTGTGGGGCAACCTGTGTCTTATAGTTTTAGGAGACTAAAGGAGAATATCTGCCACTTTGCTTGTATCCTCAATAGCGCTACATGTACAGTAACTGATCAAAGCCCTGCAAAGGATGAGATTCCTGCATAGAAGGAATTGACTTATGTAGAGCCCTTGAAAGCCTTTACATTCTTTAAATATTTTTAGTCGTGTCAGGGCAGAGTTGGGTACATCTAGGTTGTTTTCTGAATACCCCATCCTCTGAATTGGCCTGTAAATGGCTGGTGTGACATCTTATTGTTGGGTTTGTTGGAAGCACTCTTGCTTCATAAACGACGACAAACCTCGGGGTCAGTGCCTTAAACCTGTGCCAGTGCCTTAAGTGTTTACAGTTCATGAAAGTTTGTTGCATCTTAGTTGCTTAAATGTGTCTCGGGTGTACTTGGCTCCACCCTCTCTTGTCACTTCTAGTTGAAAAAAGAAAACAAGATGGTGACTTCTACAATACCAACATTTCAAATCGGCAGTCCTCTTCTTATATACAGTCTGTGGTTGACACATCCACACCACATCAAAGCCTCCTTTGTGCCTCACCTGCAGCTTCCTTTGCCTGCTTCTACACTTTCTCAGACCTGCTAGCTCCCAGCACCCCCCCCCCCCCACCCC
>NW_022280054.1:3462796-3465194 GCF_004355925.1 Anarrhichthys ocellatus | reverse complement strand
CATTGGCACCTCAAAGCCTCGCCTGCCTGACAGCCTGTCTGGCTTCCCCTGGCATTAGTGGAGGGGAACACAGGAGGGCTGGAATCAAGGAAATACTGTATTAATATTAGAGTAAAACAGCATTTCTATCAGACATTCATGAATTCAGTGTCTTTGTTTGGGCTCTTCGCCTCATTTTGCAGTCTTTTTTCAGTCGGTTAGTTTTTCTTTTAACAGGAAAACTAAAGTAAAAAGAAATCCAAAACCTCCCCTGAAGAAATAACCAGTGTTCTGAGTTTGATCATTGAAGGATTCCATTAGCTAAACAATGCTAGTCAAGGTATCATATAGTTAGAGTTGGAAGACCCTCTATGTTTCACAGCATTATGGTTTCTCGATACATTATGTATAGAGAAACCTGGCTATTCGGTTATTGCATCCCCTCCTCATGTGTTATTGCTAAAGTCCATATTGTACAACACAAATATGGCTGCTCTACTAAAATGTATTATTAAGGCATTGACAGAACAGACATGCAGTAAAATGGCTGTGATCAGTATGTAAAATAATACTACAACACCAACATGTTCCCTTATGGCAGCCCATGTCTGTCTGATCTATTGTCCGTCCTATCTGGACATCTCTCTTCACATATTTAAAATAGTTGGATAAAAACACACCTCTGCTACTATCTCCACCATCTGTGTGCCAGCTTTCTGAAAGGTGTGCCGCCTTTGAATGTTTTGTCTGCAAACTTTTGCATAAGAAGTAGAAGGACTCTCGTAAAATAGAAGTATCCAGAAGCGGTCCAGTTGTCCGGCCTCTCCATGATGTCTTTTTCTCTCTATGTCTGTATGTGATGGTGGGATGTACGCTGACTCTCATTCCCCCATATCTGCACCATGGGGAGTCATCCCTTCCCATTATTTGCCCTCAGCAACAAGAGCTCATTATTGAAGCCAGACAGATGTGTTATGTGTTCCCAATTTGTGTCAAATAGGCGGTGTGTGAGAAAGCAGGAGACTGTCTGTGTGTATTGTTATAGGTAGTGCTAGACTGCATTCTTGCATACCAAGCATTTTTATTCTTAGTTAGAACCACTAACACTGTCTGGATCTAACATTTCCATCTTTTGTCTGACACGTTTCCTGAGCACGCACATTTTCTGTCTTTTGTTTTACAGTGTTGAATACAACTACATCACTCGTGGCACTGTAATGACTATCTTGTCTGCTAATCAGGAGAACTAATTACGGGTCCTCTTTGTCTGTTTCAGAAATCGAGCAATAGCCGATTATCTACGTTCCAATGGATACGAAGAAGCATATTCCACTTTCAAGAAGGAGGCGGAGTTAGATAATGTGAGTAGATTACGGGTGGACACACGCACGCATCCGCACAGCCAATCAGAACCAATTTATACCAACAATATGCCTTGATTTCCACTTTATTTCTCATTTTAGTCAACATGTTCGCGGGTGTGACCGGGAGCACCTGCAGCCAATTATTGTCTGATTAGGGGTCTATGCTACAAGCTGCTGCTGGGTCATCTTGAGAAAAGCTTTTATCCACTTGTACATATTACATTTACAACAGAGTGGGGCATACTGCTGTTTATGCCCTGGTGAAATGAGAATATTTTGGGGGTTGAATATGTTTGAAATACACTGTACTGCTGTGCCATTTATTCTATTTCTATGATGTGTGTAATGTGTCATATAGGTGTTGCTTAGTCTTAGCATTGAGATCATGTTGTACTGCGTTGCATTATATTGAGAGCTGATGCCTCGTGTATGTAAATAGAGAAGTCAAAAAACTATTAACACCTTTCAATATAATGCAATCCAGTACGACACCACCTTTAAACTATAACCTTAATAATAAACATATAATTGACTCGACACATTATAACTAAGATTGTACAGGTGGACCCAATAAAGTGGCAGCTGAGTTTATTTCCCCCCCTTAAAGTTTCTGAATAACACACGACACTGCTGGAAACCGCGACCTGGGCTGAATTCTCCTTTGTCATTTTGTACCTTTTCTTCTTCTCTTTGTTTGCTACTCTTGATTGTCCAGTGCAACCATTGTATTGCTGTCATAACATCTTTGTTGTTTTGGACTCCTGCACATTGGATTTGAACTGAAACAATGACTGTGGTTAATGTGCCAACATGGACTTTTAGGGGGGTTACTGTTAATGTTTATTCATTTAACTTGTAAAAGATTAAAGGTTCTATTTCAAAGCTCCATCCGCTAAGCCACGCCGTGACCCTCAGGTCGGTAATCGCGATGTGAAAATAGAAACTATCGCAGAGCTCCAGTGTTCATGTGACCCCCCCCCCCCCCCCTTCTTGACACCTGAACCACAGACATTAACCACAGTCATTGTTTCAGTTCAAATCCAATGTGCAGGAGT
>NW_022280054.1:3461219-3462696 GCF_004355925.1 Anarrhichthys ocellatus | reverse complement strand
GGGTGTACCGTTCCCCCCGCGCCCTCCTGCTCCTCCTGTGTCTCCTCATTCGTTCTTCTTCCAGACATTTTCTCTGTAGCAGCAGGCTGAATAATGGATGAATGGCACGGAGGGAACGGTACACCCTGTTGGGTTCTAGCACTCCACCACAAACACGCACCATGCAAAACAACTAAAGTGATTATTAACACCATTTCCCTGAGGCCACATGAGGCATTTTTGTGTCTGTGGTTAGATTTTGTTCAGAGTAAACTTCTTAACCTTAACCATTGTGGCTACTTGAGAGCAGTTTTAAGGTTAATGCTATGAGTTTTCATAGTAAGAGTAATAAATAAGGGTCGTGCTTTAGTTTTTATTTACCTCGCAAAGGGAATGTACATGCCTGCCTGCATATATAAACATGCATATGTGTGGTTACTATCCATTGTCAACAGACTGGCTGCAGTGAAGTCTGGCACTCCCCGTGTGTCTTTGTGTGTTAGTGTAACAGGCAGGCAGATGGCAGATTAGATGATGGCAGACTTGTCCAAACTGGGTTCCCTGCTCTCCCTCTGTGTTTTCTCTCTCTCTCTGCAGTGCCTCAGTTCATGTCTTTGTCTTTATATACACCTCATGTTAGCCCGAGGAATCGCTTCTCGTCATTAAGAAGTGTTAAAGATGAGCCTCGGTGGTGCCTGCAACTCTCCACACCTCCAGCTCTGCTTTTGTTTCCAGCCGAGGCTCGAGGAGCTAGCTGTGAAATTGGAGTGCAATGCTAATTTTCTCCCTCACTGGCACTCGTGGCTGTCTGTCAATGTGGGTTTTTGATGCTTTGATGGTTAGTTACAGCCTCGAGGTTTTGTTGTATGCACAGTGGCACCAAAACTGTTGTATTGGGTGTCTAGAATAACAAAGCTTCCCCTTTCTTCTGCCATTAATTGCTTCAGCTTTACAGGTTTGCTGCTTTTCTTTGTCTTGTATGATAATAACATTGGATATTTGATGGTTGGTTGGTCAAAGCAAGTTAATGGAAGACCGTAGGATCTGGGAAAAGGTGATCAGGTGGCCAATTAATCAAGAAAATAATCGGTATATATTTTTTTTTTATTTGTATGTAGCGCCAGAGAAAGAAATGCCACCACATTGTTTGTTTCTTGGCAGTACGGACGGCCTCCATGTGCCATGCGGTCCGTTATGTAAAGGCTCGTGGGCAGCTTGTGGCATTAGCCTGCAGGTGGAATCGGGCGTCTGTCTGCCGGGACAGCCACAACTTAAGTTCCACCGCTGCCTCCACTACCGGGTGTGTGGCTGTAAGCTGCCTGAGCCTTTCTTGTCTGCAGGAGATTAGCTTGTGTGAGAAGGATTAGGACCAGGATGTGTGTTTGTGTGTTGTACAGTAGGTTGGTGGTGTCTGGCAGTGAGTGTTGGCCTTTGAGGGGTGTGTTAATAATTCACTGTACTTTCTTACTATAGACCAAAGACCTCCAGCTGCCCCCCC
>NW_022280054.1:3452243-3461119 GCF_004355925.1 Anarrhichthys ocellatus | reverse complement strand
CAATACCTCACCGATTACATGTTTAACTGATATCCTTTTTTTTTTCTCTTTTCTCCACAGAATGAAGAATTGGATAAGAAGTATGCTGGCCTTTTGGAAAAGAAATGGACCTCAGTCATTAGATTACAAAAGAAGGTTTGTAGAGTTTTGTTTTTTCTCCTCCCAGAATGCTCGTGGGGATTTAAGTCTTGTGACTGGTTCATGATATTATTGCTGAATCCACTGTTGGCCCTGAAAGGAAGTCAACCGTTATATGATGATTAGTTTCAACAACCATTCAACACCCTTAGAACCTTTGTTTCATGTATTCCCTCCCTGGTGTAATTGTCTATACTATGTGTATATCTCTATATCCTGAACTCTCTGCCTCTATGCTGTTAACCTGTATGTTCTGCACAGGTGATGGAACTTGAATCCAAACTGAACGAAGCGAAGGAGGAGATCACCCTTGGTGGGCCCGTGACTCAGAAGCGCGACCCCAAAGAGTGGATCCCACGCCCACCAGAACGGTACGCGCTGAGTGGCCACCGCAGTCCAGTCACCCGCGTCATCTTCCACCCGGTCTTCAGCGTCATGGTGTCGGCTTCTGAGGATGCAACAATAAAGGTCAGTGCTGCCGGATGATCTGAAGAAGAAAAAAAAAAGGAATTGTTGCAGAGCTTTCCTTCTAAAGTGGTGTCAGCTGATTTGTTGTCAGACATTAAAGGTACTATATGGGAGATTGGGAGCATTTCTGTTGTCTCTCAAAGGCTCAACATGGCAATCACTGAGCTGGTGGCTCGCAGCTAAGCCGAGATAAACTGCTTACAGCAGGTTTACTATTGTGTCGGAGAACTATGGTGGCCTTCAGGTAACGCGAAAATGTGAAAGGCTTGTTCCCTGCTCCCTCTGTAGATATGAAGGGCTCATTTTAAGATTCTTAGTTTCAGGGAGTTATACACCAATGAAAACATGGTTATGAATATTATATTCAATTTGTGCTAATAGATCCCCTGAAATGCTACACACTGAGAACTTGGATGCTGATGGTTTGTCTCTCTGAAACATCTGGTGACTGGTTTGAGTGGTGATGGAAACATAGAAGACTAGGCAAACTGACCTCAATACATTTCTATCAGTTCTTCATCTGCCTGATTTAAAAATCCCTCTTTTTTTTGTCTCTCTCCAAAGTAAAACAGTTTTTGTTCTCCTCCGTTAATTCAACATGTGCTTCCATTTCCTTCAGGGAATGTAAACAACACTCAGCTGTGCTGAATATCAGGTTGCTATAGTAGCAGCTGAGCTATAAATACACATCTGTCAGCCCACATGTTGTCGCATGACAGTTTCACTGGAACATAAATTGAGCTGTAGTGTACAACATGTACAGTAGTCACACAAGACATGCTGTTGTACAGAATATTGTTGATTTTAACAATGTAACATCCTGCTTTTAAAGAAGTAAAATGTTGTATGCTTATATATTTTGCTCTCTCGGTTTAATGCTTCTCTTCTCCCTCAATCTATTATGCCTCACTCTGAAGCATTACCTCTCTTGCTGTAGCTCCCCTTCCTAGACACGCCCAGATTACACAAGTGTCTCTTTCTCCAAGTCGTCCATGTATCCCTAGATTCCATATATAAACTCCGTAGTCTGTTTGCAGCAGCAGGTCTCCTTTGCCTCGCTGCACAATGCTAATACTCTGTTGAGCTGTTTGTTCTCTATATTTTATTCATGAGACAATGAGAGACACGTGTACATCTCCTCAGCTACACCCACACAGCAGGGATTCCTCTCTCTGTTTTGGCATCTTCTTCCTTTTCCACCCCCCCTGCCGCTGCAACCCGTCTCCCAGCATCCTGCTTAAGTTATCTTCCTCTTAAAGCATCAGCTGCCCTGCCATCAGAGCAACCCATCCTTCAGGAGAAGTCAGGCCTGGGCACAAATCTAAAATTCAGCCCTTGCTTTCTTGCACCTGTTCTGGCTGCCTCGTCTCTCTGTGGCCTGGCCCGACTCCCCCCCCATGTGGCCTACTTTCCTCCTCCTTAAGAGCTCTGTTAAATTTTTAACTGAGGAGTAGACCTTGTGCTCTTTATTCTCTGCCACTGACTCAGAGGCTCATTGGCTTTCCACCTCATGCCAGTGAGGCTGCCTATAGCCCGACGATCACACTGAACTCCATTTTGTTTCATTTCAGTCGTTCATCTTGACATTGTGCTCATGTTAGCCTATTTTTTGTCCTAGATCAGTATTTGGAGATTGTGGAATAAATAACTTCAATAAAAAGATAAAAATCCCTCTATCCATACGATGCATATTTAGTGGGAGCCAGCAAGGGCTTTAGACTGGAAACAGCTAGCCTGTCCAAAGCTAACAGAATACCATCCTCTCTAAAGTCTGAAGCTCACTAATGAAGCGGTTAGGTGGCCCCTAGTAGAGACTCCAGGAAGTCACTGGTCCAGGCCAGGAACCTGTACAGATGAGTTGATCTTGTGTAGCTCATGAATCTACCGAGATAGAAAGATGAGGCTGACTTCTTATCGCCTAATTAAATTTGAGATGCAAAAGCCAATCAGAGATCTGGAACAAGGAGAAAGAATGCCAGTCTTTTCCCTTATTCATTTGTTCGGTGTCATATTTTCTTTTCTGTAGACGTACCTACCTCCCTTTTAACTCCTTATTTTCTTACTTATTCCCTCACTCCTTTTAGTTCTGCCATTCTCTGGTCCGCCCCCTCTCGTCCTCTCGCCGCTGCTATCATGGCAGGTTTTTGCATGTCAAGATGTTACCTTGAGTTCAGCTCTAACCTTTTACAGTATGCAAATCAGCAGGTCCTGGGCGGAGCGCTGTGCTCAGTCAGACATGTCAACCAGAGGCTAGGTTCATTTAAACTAGGGCAAACTGCTCGGGTGTCGGCTTACTCGCTGCTTTCTTCATAAACAACGTATACAAAGAAAGACTTTGTGTTATTGTTGAACTTTGAATGGCATTTTCTCAAAAAGAATGTAAACTATTAACCACAATGAAGTAGGGCAAGTTTCCTGCTGTAATAATGCCCTGGAGGAGTGCCAGGGGGAACTGTTGGTGAGACGGCATTGAGTTGCAATTAGTTAATGGATTATGTGTGCTTTAGATGCTGCTGCTAAACACTGTTTTATGTCTGTAAGCCTGGTGCATCTCCAAACATGTTGACTGCACTGAACTTCTCCAGGATAACCCCCCCCCTCTGCACTTTGTACCTCGTGGCCATCTGCACAGTCTGTAGCTTCCTTTTGGGGGGAGGGAGGAGAGGGTGGTCCCCTGTCACCGTCTGCCCAAAATCCCTCAGCCCAAGAGAGGAACCAAGGAGGGTTTATCCCTCCGTGACAAACCGTCTGTCTGCTTGAAATCCTGAAATTCAACAGCTTTCTCAGGCTAGAAAATGAAGCTTACTACTGTACGCTCCATACTGGCATCGTCAAACTCGGCACAATAAGCTGTCTCTGCTTTTATCAGGCCTGACTGTTACCCTAACCAGCATCTTGGCGCATGCGTCTCTTCCATTAGCAACAGAAATGTGTGTAGCGTCTGCAGACTGAGGGCTCTTAAGGCGAATGGCATTGTAGTACGGTCGTTTTTTTCCATTTGCATATCATGTTTTTTGGGGATCGTAATGTGACTTCCCTGGACAGCCTGGTTCTGCTGCGCTGCTCAGCTGAGAAAGGAGGGGCGGCCGGGCAACAGATGATGTGACATTTGGGGTCTTTGCTGGGGTTTGGAAAAGGGATTCAATGTGAAAATGAACAGTATACGTGTATGAAGCTAACGCATGAATATGGGCTCTTTCATTCAGGTGTGGGACTACGAGACGGGGGACTTTGAGCGCACACTGAAGGGCCACACGGACTCGGTGCAGGACATCTCTTTTGACCAGACCGGCAAATTGCTAGCATCCTGCTCCGCAGACATGACGATCAAGCTGTGGGATTTCCAAGGCTTTGAGTGCATCCGGACCATGCATGGTAAATGTAGCTTTTGGGCTCAGGTGGTGCAGATGCTGTTCGTTATCACACTCGATGCCGTTGATGAGCCTCAATCTGCTCCAATTCACAGCACACGACCTGCAGTTCTAGCCGCCATGTCTACTCCCCACGACAATATGCTACAAGATCCACCTCCTCTCATAATGTGTCGTGTAAATTGTAAAGAATTGTTTTTTAATAAGCCTACCTACATTATTTCATTTTTATTTTGAGAATCTACATCCCCATCTTCACTGTCTTCTCTGCAGGCATAGCGCGCGCACACACACACACTCGCACACCCCACTTTCGCACCCTAATTGCCAAGTAAATGATGGCAGCAGTCTACATGTGCCCTCAGGCCCTGCTGATTTTAAGGATTTTTTTTTTTTTCCTTGTTGGAATTGTGAGAAGGCCCCGCCCGCCCGCCAGCCAGCCCAAACAACGTGAAGCATTTAGTTCTCCTCTTCATCAGTCTGCTAGAAGTGCCCATTAATGTCTGACTGTGAAGCAAACGTCAATGAAAATGAGTGAAATAAATAAGCCTCCTTAGCGAACAGACGAGAAGCGATCTGGCTTTCTTGCATTCAAGCTTGAGTTTTAAATACTGTATTTTGTTAAAAATGAGCAGCATATTTCAGCGGTTGCCAATTTTTTTTTTTGTTATTGTAAAGGAGGGTGTGATCTCCTGGCTCACTTCCTCAAACAGAGGAGCTGAGTTTTCACTGATTTCTGTCTGAAACCTGTTAAATTGAGCCCGCTGTCTAGTTTTGCTCCATTTCCTCTCCATCCTCCTTTATACCCACGTCTCCATTCATTTTAAATTCATCCACTCAACCTTTCCTCTTTTTGTTTCTTCTTTACACCTTAAAAAAATTATGCTAAATGGTAAAATAGATTAGTGCCGAGTTGGACAGCAGTTTAATTATCCTCTTCAGCCCCAGATAGCACTTTTCTGTGTAGCTGCCACCCATCATTGTAGCCTGATGGCATGTGAATGTGCACACACAAGCTGGCCTTTTAGAGTACACTTACTGTTGTCTTCATCTGTTTAGCAGCTTAAATATGGCCCAGCATCTAGGTAATTAGCCATCTCTTATTCTCCGCGGAACAAAGTAAGCTCCAGCAAATTGGCTGCCTCGCTTGTCATTTAATTGGCTAATTACGACCAAACTCAGCGGTTTTTGGCACCATTGGCGGCTGAAGATGTAAAACAAACTGAAAAATTGTTGCTGAATTTTGCCTCAATTTAAATGTTGAGTCTACTGGATTCCTGAGATCTTGTTTTTCTGTTTTCCAGGACACGACCACAATGTCTCTTCTGTAGCCATCATGCCCAACGGAGATCACATCGTTTCTGCCTCAAGGGACAAAACCATGAAAATGTGGGAGGTGGCAACTGGGTACGTGCCCTCCATAAACATCCTTGAATCCACAGTTGTTGTTGTTAAAGCATCCTATTCTGTTAATCACATCCACTGTGACAACATGCTGACTCCTTTACTGTTGTCTGTGGATCAGCTATTGTGTGAAGACCTTCACGGGCCACCGGGAGTGGGTCCGTATGGTTCGGCCCAACCAGGACGGCACGCTGATCGCCAGCTGCTCCAACGACCAGACGGTGCGCGTGTGGGTCGTGGCCTCCAAAGACTGCAAGGCCGAGCTGCGGGAGCACGAGCACGTGGTCGAGTGCATCGCCTGGGCACCGGAGAGCGCCCACCCCACCATCCAAGACGCCACAGGCTCCGAGGTAAAGGAAAACATCTGCACACCTCGAGGGTTTGGTGGAATCCAGAGCCAAATCGCCTGAGCCCTCGGGTCTTGTTTTACTCATAATTATACAGGTTTATCTATAAGCAAGGGTTGAATGACACACTGTAGATGTACACTGTGTTCTTTCTCTACAAGAACCGACCAGCTTGAAGTGAAGTGCATAATCTGGCTGGATATCAGCATGGCCTCCCTCCTCATGCCTTGTGATCTCAAGTGTGTCTAATTGTAAACTTGTCAGATTGAAACAATATTTGCCCCGGCAGCAGTCTAACCTGTGAGCAGTTAAAAACACTGTTCGGCTTGTACAGAAGCTGATTTCTGGTGTTTTGTTTCTTAACTGAAGTGAAACTTGCACAAAACATGCCGTGTATTCATTTGGGGTGTTCTGGTACAGTAAGTGCTTCATTTATTGTGTTTTTATTCTTTAATTTAATTTAATGCAAACGGTACAGAGTATTGGCAGAAAAATGAGCACAAATAAAAATGAATAACACAGAAATTGAAAAAATAAATAAAATGTATAGATTATTATTGACACATTTGTATATTATATATTGACCCATAAAATGTTTAACACAAAACAAGGTTATGTTTGGTAGAGATGAAGAAATCTGGCTTTGTGATGTTTGCTCAAGAGACAGATTTTATTGCTTCATTTCTGCTTAAATATTTTTAAACCCAAATATTTTAACAGATCAAAGCAGTGAAACGCGGCTCCACTGATTCTCTGGTTATTGCTTAGATGCACCTGTTTGAACAAAATCTCCATTGAAGCAGTTAAAACTATCCAGCAGGTAGTGACTGTTAGTCCCAGTTTGCCTGACTAAATGTTGCAGGTAATGAATTTATTCAAGCTAATCTCTCTTTCCCCATTGATGACGAGTCCTGTTTTTATTCTAGCGTAACAAGAATTGATATTATTCAAAATAGTTAGTAGTATTTGGTCGTTGATTCTACTTGGTATTAGTTTTACACCATTACATTCCTTGTTTTGTTGTTCTTAACCAGGCTAAGAAGAGTGGTAAGCCGGGCCCGTTCCTGCTGTCCGGCTCCAGAGACAAAACCATCAAGATGTGGGATGTTAGCATTGGCATGTGCCTTATGACACTGGTGAGGACCATCTCCGGCTAAAGCCTTTCATTATGTTCATGTGTGTGTATTTAAGTGTTTGGATCCAGAGAAAACATTGTATATTATTGAATTGAATTGAAGCGAGTGTCTTCAGTAGCGTGTGTTTGTCTCCCAGGTCGGCCATGATAACTGGGTGCGTGGAATCCTCTTCCACCCTGGAGGCAAGTTTATTGTGAGCTGTGCAGACGATAAGACCTTAAGGATCTGGGACTACAAGAACAAGCGCTGCATGAAAACCCTGTGTGCCCACGAACACTTTGTTACCTCTCTGGGTAAGCAGCCCCTCACCCACCCCCTCAAAACAAATGTAAACAGCCTCATCCATGTTGTTGTTTGACCAGTCGGTCTCCCGAGGTGCAACAGGAACCTCTTTATTCAACGTGCATTGGACAGTCGAGCTGCTTTCACAAACATGTGCTGTAGCCGAAGGTTGAATCGTGGTAAAGTAGCCCGGTGCTTCCACCGTGGTGTGTTCAGGGTCCTGAGGGTTGCTGAGCAGCTGGGGGTTTAAGAGGTAGAAGAGCGCTCCAGGATTTTCCCGCCTCCCCCTCTGTGTATTTGCAGCTTTTCAGCAGATCAAGGCTCGCTAACTCTCTCGAGGAGCTCTTCAGCCAACTTCTCCTTGGCACGCCGTTTGAAAGCCAGTCCTCTTAAATCCTCCTTCAACCAAAGAGGATATATCGCTGTGGGCTATTGATGTGATGAATTCTGGAGCAGTGTGTAAAAAGACAAAGCACCTTTTGTTTGAAATCATTGAGAAAAAAAAAAGTATTATTTTCCCCCATTTTAATACGCATTGTCCTAACACTAACAAGCGGCTTCCCCAAAGCTGTTTGCATTTAAATAGCCTGATAACCGGTTCATTATTCATTAACCAACCATTAGTGAGCGATGTATCAATGATGTCACTTTCAAGGTCTCAAACAGGAACACTGTAATAACATTATCATCGTCTCGGTAAAACCAGAGAGCCCGAGTAGTTCAACTCACTCTCATCCACACTTATCCATTTTTCATTATCTTTTTATGAATGTGGCTATTTTTCTTGCTCTGGAAGAGGACGTCCCCGTTCTTTAATCACGACTACAAAGCTCTGATTGGTCAATTATTCTCACACAGGTGGAAATGGCCGTCAATGACGGAGATCTTATCCGCTCATTGTCTGTACGATTCTAGTATTTTCTGCCTAAATATTGAATATTTAGACCGTGTCCGTGGGTTAGCCCACCGTTAGTACCTCAAATAACTCAAATAATGTGCTCTCATGCATCTCTCTGAGGTGCGTTCAGATGTTGTATTGAAATGGTTTTTCCGTTCTGATGATCTTTTATGTCTCCTACAGATTTCCACAAGGCTGCTCCCTACGTGGTCACTGGGAGTGTAGATCAAACAGTAAAAGTGTGGGAGTGCCGCTGATTTTGACCTTGGAGGATCGGACCACCACCACCCCCAATTACCCAGGCGCTCCTCTGGATCCCTCCTCCCCAATGCCATCCTTCATCTCCCTCCCCTCCTCCCCCCTCACCTAACCTAAACCTCATCCGCACATCATCTCCGGCTGCACTTACCACCATGGTTATTTACCTATCCCGCTCTCTGGTCCAATAACTATTGTCCTTCTGTGTAAATTATTCCTGGATGTAGATCGAGCTATTAAATGTTACACAAAAAAAGTATTCTTGCATGGTAATCCAAAATTGTATACTGTAAATTTACATAACGTCTAGAAGTACCATAGGTTTACCACGGGGCAGCCTTACCGACCAACCGAAGGCAGATGTTGTTGACTGGGTGTAAAATGCAGGGCACTAAAAAAACCCCATAATTTAAGAAATGACAGTGTCTTTATGTGTAAGATTTATTTTTGTCTATTTTTTTATTTAGGAATTTTTCTTTTTCTGTAATTTCCCTCCTTCACTGTCGTAGTCTGTTGGTGCCTAGCTTGGTAAAAACTTTCAAGAGACGAGGCTGGAAAAGCGTTTCTGATGCGA
>NW_022280054.1:3444743-3447243 GCF_004355925.1 Anarrhichthys ocellatus | reverse complement strand
GGTGGAGAAAAATGGTGGATCGAAGCATCTCTAATAATTTAGACTGGGACATTCCTCAGAGCTCAGAAATATCCACAATATTTTAACCCTACACAACCAACTCTGTTGTTTTATGAACGCATGTAATGTGATGGACGCCACGTTATCAGCCAACACCAGTGGCAGACCTCACTTCTGAATTCTTCGTGCAAAGCCTGAAACCAGAAGAGTGGAGACTAGTGTTAGCATCATATTAATGTCCATAGTTATTGGAATTAAATAATCAAGATTATCATACATTATCCACATGTTTTAAGCCATTTTGTGAGCATACTGAAGTACAGAAACACCTTTTCACCAGTGTGCCAGAGTGGAGCCCTGAGGATCTCATTCAGCACTGCTGCTGACTCAGGCTGGTCTTTACTGCTCGTTCAGCTTCTGCAACAGCAGGAGGACGAAAGGCTGGACACATGATTAATGGACCCAACAGTAAAAGTTTTTTTCTCTTCCATTTCACTCCGTCCTCTGATTGCTGCTCTCTTTATTCATGAGAGAGTCTTCACAAAGTATGTGTGAGTGGCGGTTTAAACTGAACTCCAATTGTAACAATAGGTTGGCGTGTCAATCAAAAACTGCCCCGTAAGCTTCCTGTGTTTCACTCCTCAAACTGGACCCGTGTGTGTGTGTGTGTGTGTGTGTGTGTGTGTGTGTGTGTGTGTGTGTGTGTGTGTGTGTGTGTGTGTGTGTGTCTGCATTAAATCCAGGTGTGTCAGAGTCAGACCCCCTGTGTATTACCGAGACGTCGTTAATGTTATTACTTACACCTGTGCTACTTGCACCTGCCGTTTATTACAATATACATCGATTACAGTTATCAGTATTTCTCCAGTAATCAGAGTTTTATCTGGAAACAAATAGATTGAGTCTACTTTTGCCACTTCTGTCGTTCGGGGTGTTTTGATGCAACTTATGTTTCAGATTTATGTCGTAAACTGTTTTATTTCAGCAACAATGTTTCTCTTTTGCCGAGAATGTATAACTGTCGAGCACGGAAAGTTAGCGTCAAAGGCTTGATCCAATTCTTCCTCTTTTTGATTCGATGTTTCCTCATACAGATAATAATTCTGCTGTTCATTAGAGGACATTTCTATATAAACGGTGTTCTTGTGCAGATTATTAGTGTTATAAAAGGGTTGTTTGTATCGGCATTGCAACCAGTCTTATTTACTTAGCATTTACGATTCATCTTGGTTAAGTTGGTCGAGTCTTTTAAGCGAGGCCTGTCGACGTGTCTTTTTATAAATTTAGTTTTTGTTCAGTTGATACAAATGTCTGTCAAAACAAAGCAAAATGCCACCGATTGTAAGAGCTGACAGTTATTGAGGTCTGCGGTTCCTCTGTCAGCGCGGAGGCGCTCTCCTCCCTCTTTGTTTGGGTACCTCGTCTGCTCAGTGAGGTAATCACTTGTTATTGTCTGTGTTATGCAGATGAACGCTGACATGGTGTCACTGCAGCGAGTCTGAACATCTGTGTGTGAACGTGAACATATCGGTGTGGGCGGGTCCTTTGTGGTTGTGAGGTGGCCAGTCAATCATCTTACGGCGGGCCCGAGCATCTGCATGTGTGGGCACGCTGGAAAAAACTCGCCTGGATGTCCGTCTGTGACAGGTGTTAATTATCACTTTGTAGTGTCTCTGTCAGTCTGTGGCTCACAGACAGACAGACAATGGGCTGGTAGTGTTGGGGCTGGAACTTTAGACTATTGGGGAAGTAGACGACTAGACAGAAGTTATGTGCTGCTTTTTTTGTAGACAACAAGGAAGATTTCTAGCCAAACACTGGCTATGTTTACGTGCATGCACCCAAATGCAGAGTAATCAGATTAAGACAAAGGTTTGTATTTAACAGAGTTTGATCAGATATTCTAGGTTTTGAGTAAGTATATGCTTATTATCAACTGAGACAAGGTAAATGAGTATTACAATATGTCATATGTTTTCATCATGATTCCATTGAAAGACGATGAATTATATTGAATTATCGCCCAGTCCTATAAGACTGCATGATCTACTTCCATTTAACATTAGTCTATTTAGTGACGTCACCATTAGTAGGTCTGATTAGCTGATCGACAGAAAATCTAAATGAATCATTTAAGCCATTAATCAAAGAACAAGATTAATAGTTGACAGCCATGCTAGCCTCTCTGTAGGAGTGTAGTACACGCTAGTGCTTTGAGCTACATACTTAAGTCAGCGTGCTAACATACTGATGCTTACCGTGGTCACCTGAGGCTGAGGTTGAGGTATTGCTCAAATTTAAATTTTGACCTGATGGGGGACACAAGAATCACCAAAGTTATTCCAATTCCTCCTGAAGGGGGACGCGGATGTCCGTACAAAATGTCATGACAATCCATCCAACGGTTGTTGATGGATTGTCATCCCGACATTCCCGGAGCCATGACGGTAACGTGGCTACAAAATGTTTATTGGGAGTCCGTCAGATGTGTTTGAAACAT
>NW_022280054.1:3430980-3439743 GCF_004355925.1 Anarrhichthys ocellatus | reverse complement strand
CCCCATGCACACACTTGTCTTCTCATCACTACTTTCTCATCGAGATGTTTGTCCCTCGCTGCGTCCCGTCGGCCACATTCATGTCGTAAGCGCGCTGCACCGGCGTAGATCGCGGGCACTCTCCCGCTCCGTCTGCTGCAGCCATTGCTCCAGCGTGGCCGGATTTGCGTGCTCTCCTCGTCTGTTCAGTAGGTGGGGTTGCCATGGAGACGTGACATTCGCAACGGCTGCTGATGGGAGTGATCGGCCTGCATTACACACACACACACACACACACACACACACACACACACACACACACACACACACACTCATCAGGGACTAAAAATAGAGGGCTGGCCTGAGCAGCCTCCCTCTCTCTGAATATTGATCCTGATCTCATGACGCCTCGGAGGAGAAAAGAAAGAGAGCAGAATATCTGGGAGAGGCTGAGCTTTCATTTTGGGGAAGAGTGAGCGCGATGCTGATGTATCACTTCTCCCTCATTAGCTCGATTCCTCCCCAAAGCTCCGGCTTTTGAAAAGGGCAAAATCTCTCCTCTGGTTCGTCTTTTGTGAATGTGAAAAGAGAGCCAGGTGTTGGTTCTCCTCCTGGAGGTCACTGATTAAACTGGACCATTAACCTAATATGTTCATTAGGTGAGGAGACGCGGGGTAAGATTGATGTCTCACACCTGGAGCGTCGTCTGTCTTTGTTATCACTCCTGAAGGAAGATGCAGAGTTTAGTGACCAGAGTCACCTCGGCAGCTTTTGCCCCCAGAATGTTTTGTTTTTTTAAATACTTATTTTTAGGGCCTTTTATGCCGTCATTACTCAGCCGACAGTAGAGAGATTATACACATTACGGCCCCCTGATCGACGCCTAAAACGAGGCCCCCTGTAGCTCAGTTCAGTTGGTCTAAAGGAATAAAACGATGAGTAGGACATAAACCCAACACACGTCTCACCGGCACCGGAAGCAGCACAGCGCTGCTATCAGTGTAAAGACTTGCTTAAAGGTTCTGTGTGTTGTACCCGGACACCTGCTCAAAAGAAATACGGGTCAGCGTTTCACCTCTACTACTGGGTCCATACAATCTAAATTTACTGTCATCAATTATTAAAAATATTATTATTAACCCACATACGCAAAACTCCACAAAGCTGGTGAAACGGCGCCGGCCTATAGTTGACGTTAGCCTTCTGTGTGCGACACTGACCGGCGCCGTATGGTCCGTGTACGCTTTGATCGTTTCTTTATTTGATTAAATCCAAAGTAGCAGAAGAGAGAGAACCAACTGTTCGTCTCCGTTCTCTGGACTGAGACTGGACGCTTCAGTAGCATTTTGGTCATCAAGTTGAGCTAGAAGACGGGAAAAATGTAAATTTGGATTCGATTTTGTGTGTTGTGAAATATCATCAAAGAGGAGCTGAATACTGAGGGATAAACATTTCAGCTCTTCATGTGTAATTGATTTGTGGAAAGAAATGAAAACATAATCAGATGCTGGCTGCTTTGTGTCTCAGAGGTCTAATCTCCACCAGCCGTAGAGTTTTATTCTTTTGCTCACACTACACCGGTGAGGTGCCAGACGCTGCCATCACCAGGATGTGTCTAATTACATCTGCCGAGGTGCGAAAGCGCTCGGCGAAGCTTTAATTATACATATCTCGCCCACTCGCTCTGTCTGCCGCACTCGTGCCCGCTTGTGTGACAGCCGAAATCCTTAAACATGTCGAGAGGAAGAGACGGGAGAGCAGAGCGAGTGGGACTGAGCACTGGGAGTAAAAAGTGGGAGGTCTTTGTCATTGTCATTAGCAAGGGATTGTTGAGTTGATGGGCTGCTTATCTCCCTGTTGTCCTTCATCCGTGTGTGTGTGTGTGCGCGTGTGTGTGATGTGAAGTAATGAGGTTCAGGCTGGAGGAGCAGAGGGTTAATGAAGTGCAGTATTAGGAGCAGTTTGGTAAATTGCTGGCAGGTCGACTCATTGATAAAACAAGAGGATCAGCGTGTCACGAAATTGAAATCATCCTTAAAGGGAAATTAAAGGGGTTTATTCAACATGGGTTTTATTCTCGTAGCTTTGGTCACCGTTTCTATCAGTAATGATGACTATCGGGTTAACATCAACCAAACGTATTTGGAGGAGAAAACAAAAATTACGACTTCATAAAATAGTGGTTTAGATAAAATAAAAAAGAATTGTGGATACAATCGTAACAGTTGGAATAAAAACCCCAAAACCTGAATCTTCCTTTGTGTTGCTGTAGGATTTAGATGCACACATGAATTCATTGAGCCATGCTTGTTGCTCCTCTAGTGTGAACTTCAAAGAGCCGCAGGCGGTGCGAGCGCTGACCTGCACCCTGCTGAAGGAGGACTTTGGTCTGACCATCGAGATCCCTCTGGAGCGCCTCATCCCCACCGTCCCCCTCCGCCTCAACTACATCCACTGGGTGGAGGACCTCATCGACGGCCAGAAGCAGCCGCGCAGGGGCATCGACATCGGTACCACCACCGCTCTTTGTCTCATGTACTCCCCATCTTTTACTGTGTGCGATTGTTTACCTTTGATCATCATCCTGGTGAGGATGCTCCCAAAACATCAAGCTGACTTTTCATGTAACTGAGAGCAAAAAATATACGAATTAACCCTGTTTGTTCACGCGCGTGTCCCCCAGTTAGTTTACATTTGGGACCCCTGCTCTTGTTGGTTCTGGATGTGGCTTCCAGTAGCTCAGTGTGGCACACAAAATGTCAGTTGGTGCCTCCAGCTGGTACACATGAGCCCAGGCGTTCCCAGTGTTCCCAGCACTCAGCAGCCAAATCCTCACCCACATGTCACAGCGTGTTTGCCGTTCTGTCAGTCAGAGAAAAAGCTGTGTGTGTGTGTGTGTGTGTGTGTGTGTGTGTGTGTGTGTGTGTGTCCTCTTTAGGACCTCAGGTCACTGATTGATGACCCTGCATCTTTCTGTAAGCAGATTGAATCTGTCCGCTCCCTGATGGATCACCACTGCGCGTGTCCTTTACTAACCGGTGCCACTTATCTGAGCCTGGACTGACTTGTGCGGCTGTGTCCAATGTTGTCATGTGTGGAGGCTTTAATAACAGCTGCTGGAACTGACATTTATTGTCCGTTATAATCTCTTTACCATGTACTTTAAACAACACATTTCCATATTGGCCAATGAAACACATAACCATTCATCTTCCTAATGAACACACATCCTCAAACTGCCAAATGTGTGTGTGTGTGTGTTTTCTCAGGCACTGGTGCATCTTGTATCTACCCCTTACTGGGAGCCACAATGAACGGCTGGTACTTTCTGGCCACAGAGGTGGACGACATCTGTTTTGACTACGCGACGAAAAACGTTGAGCAGAACAACATGTCTGACCTCATTAAAGGTAAATGTCTGTCCACTCACGAACGCTGAATCTCAAGCCTTTAAACCGCACGCAGCCTTTCAGTGAAGTGTTTGTACATTCGCTCACCTAGTGTGTCTTTAAGGAAGACTACATTACTGTGGCTACAAATAACAAGTTATGGGATGATGGTAAATGCAAAGCTTTCAATATCAGTGTCTCATAGTGCCATCGAAGGCCACAGATTTGGACTGTTTTTTATTCATTCATTCCCAAGAGCTGTCATGATAAACCACTGAACTTATAAATCACTGCCTCATCTCTGCGTGCTTCCACTTTCCTAGTTGTCAAAGTCCCTCAGAAGACTCTCCTGATGGACGCCTTGAAAGAAGAGACAGAAATAGTGTACGACTTCTGCATGTGCAACCCTCCTTTTTTTGCCAATCAGCTTGAAGCAAAGGTGAGTGTTTCCCTTCTTAAACGTTAACGTTGTACTGGTGTCTTGTCCTGAATGTTTACATTAGAAATGGATAGACTTCTTTTGACGTGTTTGGCTCATTGAGAGTCAACACTGCACTTGTTCGTTGTGTTTTTTACACGATAGTAACAGGCTTCTAATAGGATTTCATCTTAATCTCTGTCTGTCTTGTTGCTCTCTCCAGGGGGTGAACTCCAGGAACTCACGGCGACCTCCGCCCAGCTCGGTGAACACAGGCGGGGTGACGGAGATCATGGCGGAGGGTGGGGAACTTGAGTTTGTAAAGAGGATCATTCACGACAGCCTGCAGCTCAAGAAACGCTTGCGGTGAGATAAAGAGCCGGACTCTGACCTTCAAAATCCAACCTCAAACTCAAACGCAATCACGATTTCCTCCCGTATAGGTGTTGGTGTATTTAATATCGTATGTAAGATCACATTTAAACCACAGCTAGATATTACACAGCTACAGATCTGAAGTGGCAGATGGATGAACAAGAGCACTGCACTTTGGTTCTCTTTGGAGAGGTTTTAATGGCTGCTGAGAGCACCAGTGAAGGGGAGACACCAAGAGGTGAAACGTGCAGATGGGTCGCTGCACATTAATGGAGCCGTCACCCACTCTTGGTTTAATGATTCTGGCACAAGCTCACCCATGTACTGTATCCGGGAGACCACAGGGAACAGCTGTGTTTGGGTGGGTGGGTGGGTGGGTGGGAGTGTCTCCAGCGGCCGTCGCATTACCCTCCCCCGTTCCCAGGGCTGTCACCGGGGCAGCAGAGTGAGACACGGGTAGAGGGAGCTGCAGAGTGGCGCTATTAAAGCTGATTAGACATGCCACACCTGCTTGGCCTCCTACGGGGAAGTACTGTGTGTGTGTGTGTGTGTGTGTGTGTGTGTGTGTGTGTTTAAATAATGCGTCGCTGGAAAGATGAGCACTCCTGAGAGGGCCCCATCTGAACACCTGCCTGCTCCTGTGCGGCTCTGTGTTGCACTCGTGTAGCCAGTATTTGTTTTTAACAGGTTTGATGCTCAGGCCAAACCAACCGGAGCCGGCTGTCACTCCCAAATGCATGCTGGGACACCCGAGCCACCAGGTGCCCATGGAAACCCTGTCCGCTTCACCGATTGGTCCTTTGAGACATCCTCACCACTCACACCCTGCTCCTCTTCCCCTCTTCCCCTCTTCTTTCCACCAAAGTGTAATTAGTGTCAGATCAGGGCATGCCACCTTATTTCCCAGTATAACACGCATCCAAAACCCCAGTAAAGAAACGAGGTGATACTCTTCATTTATCGTGCCACTGATATGAAAATTGCCATCTCTGCTCATAAGAGTGTAATCACACATGCTTCAACGGAGAACAGAGAATGTGGAAGCCAACGCAGCTGCACACTCTAGGATGTTTGACAAGCTGCCGGTGGAGGAGGGAAGCCCCCCCACCCACCCCCCCACTGTGTCGAAAAGTGGGAACATCTGTGAATATTAGAGCTGTTCAATATTTCATTTTGTCAACCAAGGCTGACATGTTGCTCTTCCCTCCCCCTCCCCCCCTCCGGGCATCTTCAAACCTCCCGAACCTGATTACAGATCATCGTCCTCTCCGTCAATCACAAGTAAAAACTGTTCTTAAGATGTGATTCCATCTGCAGTCGTTGGGCGTGACTGTAACTTTGTACCTTTATGTACATTACTATTTACTAGGGCTTAGGTTTGATCACAAGTCAGAGGTCCTTCAACTCAAAAGGAAGAAAAGAAATGCAATATCCTGCGCTGCTATACATTACATGATATATACATTCATATAAATCTAAACTGGTGTAAATAGATGTTATTAATGTGCTAACCATTCTTAAAATCACATTTAAGTCCCTTGATTTATGTTCCATTTAACCATAGAGAACACAATCATTTATCTTTGATTAATTGTTTTGTCATAAAATATCAGAATGTACCTGAGCCCAAGGTGACGTCTTCAAATATATTCAATAATTAACAATGTGGGACTTAGAACCTCGTCTTATTCTCACATTTCAGTGGCTTTTTGCTTGGAATTATTTTCAATTACTAAGAAAACATTATCATTAATTTTCTTTGATTGACTTAAAAAAACGAACATAGATTTAATAAAACTTTACCCAGAAATCATGCAGCAGAGGCAGAAGTACTTTTTCAGCAAATAAATAGCCAGAAAAGGACTTTTTAATTCTCAGAAACGCTTATTTCTGGGGCCGCACCTTTTGGAAGCGACTCAGATTAGTCAACATTTCCATTAAGTGGCAGTTGGAATTGACAGGACCTATGAAAGTGAACAAAACAAATATTTTTGTTGCCAGTGGAACTAGAGTTTGTAGGACACATGCATGCTTGACCTATCTATTCATCACGTTTTATCTTTTACTTCCTAAACTGTGCAGATTAAATGAAGATAATTAGCTTTAAACGATGTTGAGTTAAAACTAAACAAACCTTGACAAGGTTTACTTCCTTCTAGTCTGACTCCCTGGTGTGTTTATCTTTCCTCCATCTTCCCCGGCTGGACTCTACTCCTCATTGATCAAGACCAACTTTGCGTCTGTATAGCACAGGAGAGATTATTGATCAGTGCACTCTGCACTGTACACACACACACGCACACACACAGATGTTTCTTCTGTCATGTTGTACTTTGTGTGTTTGTGCTGCTCCCCAAAGTTCACCTCGGCTCGTTTGATCTCTGCTCAATAGTTCATGCCCGCTAACGCAGCGGCACACAGCTGGTTGATATGGATTCTTCTGTCTGCAGGTGGTACAGCTGCATGTTGGGGAAGAAATGTAGCTTGGCACCTTTGAAAGAGGAGCTGAGGAAGCAAGGGGTGAGTACCAACCGAGGCAAACGCACAAATACATCTGCATCCTCTGCAATCAATGTCAAAGCGTCCGCAGCTTTTGATCTCGGCTCGCTCATGCAAGGAGGTGCCCCTTCTGCTCAGGCTTTGATAATAGCTTGTTAAAACAATCTTCGCCTTCTGAAGCCACAACACTCTTCGGGGAATTTGTATTGCTGTTGGAAGCAGACGGTTCGTCGCCATCAAGAGCAGCAGAAAACCGAGCGAAACGTATAACTCATCAGCTCTTTCTAATTTGCCCACTAAGCTGTGTCACAAACGAGCCGTGAAGGAGCTGATTTCTGTTAGCGCTGCATGACCGAGTCACACGCCGCGCTGTAGATAACGTGCATTAGCGTCATTAGCCTAACAAATAGCCCAGCACATGACTCCTGACTGCTGCCGGCATCTGGTCCTGTGCCAGTCACTTCCCTCACATGCTCGTAAAGGAAAAAAGCTCCACCTGCCATCCCTCAAAGCTCCTCCAGAGGTTTTCGGGGGGCTGTCGCTGCTCATCAGAGTGAGTGCAGCTTTGGCCAACGTCCAGAGAGGAGACTGTTGCCTCTTTTTAAAGTGTGTGCAAACAGAAACCCAGCCTAGTTAATATGCTAATGCTTTTATCACCCGTTACTCCATCCTCTCTCCAGTGTCTCCTCATCTCTCGTGTTTTTAATTTAGCAAGTGTGTACGTCTCAAATACAGAGCTCTGTGATCTTTATCTTCGTGTTCCTCCTCCACCTCATATTTACTGAAGCGGTCCTGAGAGACGCTTCAAGTCTTTCACATCATGGAGCTTTACTTTCTCACCCACTACTAGAGATGTGGAGCCAGAAGTCACAGCAGGAAAAACACTTTCAAGGATGAAGCGTCATAGTGTCGCGTTCTCGGTCTGTTGAAAATGATTTGGTTATGTCGAGCTGTTTTACATTTGATCACTTACTGTGCAAACTCTAAAAACTTCAGCCGACTAGTTCAGTGGCTCCAGCTGTTTTAATGATGGACGACGGTTTGATGTTTTTATTAATCGTTTTACTTTCTTTTAAAACATTCTCAAGACCTTATAATATACAACAATCATATACTATATAATTACTGGTAGAATTTCTCTGCTATGCCATATAATGATATAAAATAGTTTTCTCATCCCATCGCAAATGTGGACACTCAAGCATTGTTGAAGTAATGTGTTCATTGTGAATTGATCTGCTGCATGCAGCCAGCGGCGACGTGCTGATCACATCTAATCATACCTCTTATGTTCTTTTGTCCTCAGGTACCTAAAGTAACACACACGGAGTTCTGCCAGGGACGGACGATGCGCTGGGCGCTGGCTTGGAGTTTCTATGATGACGTGATTGTTCCGGTAAGTCTGAGCTCATTTTATTTCTCCTTATTGCCCAATTAACCCTCGACAGATTGTCTTGTGGTGATTGTAGCTGGATATTGAAATGCAGTACCAATATGCATCGATGATACCAAGGAATAGACTTCATTTGGTTCCATATTTCGATACACCCCAAAGCCGCCTCCTCAATTATGTACCACCTCCAACCTCTCACCCCTCTCCACACTGATCCTCTTTGCCCTCAGCCTCGTTCCATTAGAAGCACTTAACTCCTCCTCCTCTGGGAATATGTTTATGTGCTTTTTTTAACATGCTGTATCCAGGCAACAGTTGCCAGGGCAGGAGTGTGTGCATACACACACCGTACCGTTGTCCTCGTCTGGCCAGTGAAGAAGCCACAACAGCTAAAGGCTCATAGTAATGTCGGAGTGGTGACAGGTTAGAGATGATTGGAAGGTGGAGGCGGTCAGCAGCGGCTGTGTGACGACAACTGTGTGTGTTTTGTTGGACTCGTCTCTGTTTTGGCCTTTTCAGCATAAAAGCAGTTGTGCAGAATGATTGGCCTACTTTTTCTCCTGAAACCCTCCTCCTCCTTCTCCTCCTCTTCCTCCACTTCAACGCATATCCACCATCCTTCTTTACACTGGAGAGCTGCTCACCATCACTACAGCCCAGACTCTGTGTGTGTGTGTGTGTGTGTGTGTGTGTGTGTGTGTGTGTGTGTG
>NW_022280054.1:3417706-3430970 GCF_004355925.1 Anarrhichthys ocellatus | reverse complement strand
TGTGTGTGTGTGTGTGTGTGTGTGTGTGTGTGTGTGTGTGTGTGTGGGGCTGGATACTGAAACTTACATGACAGTAGTTTCTGCATGTGTAATTCCTTGTATGGTCGACTGCCCAATTCTGCCTGCATGCATGTGTTCCTATGGACGTCTGGTATGTATGTATGTATGTGCACGGGGGGGTGCTCATTAAAGTCACATATAGACTACAACATATGTGACATGCATGCCAACGTGACCTACTTTACCCTCTTTTTACTACTATTACACCTTTACTCTATATTCATCTTCTCTTTCTCCCTGCCGTCTGCTCTGTTCTGACTTTATTTAAGCACACCGGTGACAGATTGTCTTTAAAGTGAAATAAACCAATCTGACTCTCTGGATTCACAAGGTTGACTTATATCTCGCGTCCAGGAAGTCGTCCTCAAAACAGAGCTGGGTACAAATGGACTGAAGCTGCTTTAAAGGGGAACTCCACCAATGTTTCACATCAATGTGTGTTAACAGGTCTTTGTGCCTACAGACGGAGATCTGTGGAGACAACAAGTATGAAAATGAAACAAATAAATTGTTAGAAAGAAGCCTCAAGCCAGTTTAAGGCTACATTACCCACATCTCTGTCTTAACTGTCTGCAGTTGAGTTGCATTGTAGGTAATGTAGGTATCGTGTTTAACAGGGAAGATGAATGTGTGGATTAAAGACGACGATATCTCTGGTTCTGTCGAAACGATTTTGATTCCATCGTGAGTCGGATGTTACAGAGATCAATTTCTAAATTGATAGAGCGTTCATTCAAATCAATATCTCGTTCGAGCTTTCATACTGATGTCTGTCTCTTCCTTGTACAGCCTCCCCAGTGTACTGTCCCAGAGTATATAGATGTTGAGTACTTTGCTTTTGATCTGGGGTGTTTTTAAAGAAATTCAACATGTAATTCTACTTTTTAAAGGCAGAATAATATAAGATCTTCTAATTACCAAGAGCCAAAGATGCAGAGGATGGATTAATTGCATCGAAGGAAAAGATGTAGATAAAGAAATCCAGCAAAAACAGACAAAGGGAGAGAGAGACTGGATGGTGAGATTAGAGCGCATGTAGTCAGAGTAGATGGAGGACGCTGGGCTTTATCTGGGCCTCGAGGCGTGTTGTTGCTCATACAGGCCTCTGGCAAGACAGGGTTCAGGAAGGTCCAGAGTTCTGGAGTCTACTTGGGGGGTTTTGGGACTTTACAAGAAGGAAATGGGGGTTGGGAGAAGATTTACAATGTTTGCCTGAAGGTTAAATCTGCAGCATTTTGTTTTTGTGTGTGTGTGCGTGCCCACTCACCATCAAGATGGATGATTGAATGACATATCTGGAGAGAACAGCTTTTATTGGACTCGTAGGCTTTTACTAGCCTAGTTTTTTAAATTAGGCCAGGCTTTTACTGTGGGCTGGTCATTTACGTGTGTGTGTGTGTGTGTGAGTGTGTGAGAGGGAGACCATGCAGCGAGGTGAGAGTGTGTAAGTAGGATTAATAATGGAGTGAGCAGCAGAGTCAGAAGTGGATGTGATTCTGTGGAGGTTTCATGTCTAATTGTACACATATGGGTTTCATGCTCTTTGTCTGTAAGGCTGTCTCTGTGTCCGTGCATGTTGACTCCGTGTGTGTGTGTGTGTGTGTGAGTTCATACACTAATGTGTTGGTGCACGAATCTGTGTCAAGGATGCTGCGTACAAAGAGACGGGTCTGGCTAGATGGATTTTATTGATTTCCTTGTACAATGAGCTGCAGGGTTTGCAGCGTGTGGAGGAAAAAGGGGGAAGAGACGTCTGTGAGAAACAATAAGAAATACAAGAAGCTCTAACAAGGCAGTGTTCATCGTCAACACATTAATTCAATACGTCCATCCCTTCTAAACATGCATTACTCCAACAAAAATATATACATGATCAGGAGCAAGCTGTTATTGTGAGTGAAGACGTAGCCTTTGTTCAATGAAAACTAAGATGCAGGAATGTGAATTAATTTACTGTACTTTATTTCAGATTCCTCTGTTATTCTGCAGAGCATTCAGAGAAAGAACACAGATATATTCATTACATACTACGATTGAAAAATAAGTATTCAAAAGTAGCCTCAGATCAGTGCAGCAGTGTGAAGGTCACAGTCTGCTCCTTCCCTCAGCTGTTTGTAGGTCAGTCGGCCATTCTGTCTGCTCTGTCACAGTAGAGTGCCCCCCCCCCCTGCTGTCTCCCCAATTTCTGCCAGCCTGCAGTGACTCACCAGTGCAGCTCTGACTTGTTTGCTGCAGTGGACGTGAAGGGTATGATCGCTGCCGAGCATTTAATTCAGATTCGGTTGGGTAATGACCTCCACCGCCATCACAGCGTGACATGAGAGGGGATTAGAAATAAGGAACAAGTGTTTCAGGAGCAGCTCGTGGGGTTTGAGCGCCCTCTTGTGGTGTGTAACGAACATCCGTCTTCTGTTTGATCGCCGATACTCATCACAGCAAAAGGTATCGGCTCATAAGATCAGTCTACGTGTGTCATGGCATTTCGTAATTGTTTTGTGAATGATATATAGGATATTGGAAGAAGTTCTGGATGCTACCTCATAAATGCCGAATCGTGAATAAGGTTAAGTGTACTTAAAATGTTTCATAGATATTAGCCCTCCAATCACGACATGCAGAAATGTATAACAGTCTGCTCTACTTATATTGAGGCATCAGTATTCAACTGAGACTGTTTCATTATGAGTTAAAGGTTCCTCACAGAAACATTTAATGATACAAATACACAGACTGTGATCCTCTGAGTTTCTCAAGCAATCGAGTCACGGAGCTTTAATATGTCACTTAAAAACACAGAAGAGCTTCAGAACAGAACAAATAATAGAACAGACTAGAATAAAGAAAAGAATGTAGTAAAGTTTAAAATGTATCTAAAGTATGAGATGAATGAAGTGAGAAAAATACAAAAACATAAGCATACATTTAGGCAAAATACAGAATACACTGTTATAGACTCCTTACTTATATCATCTTGATCTCGCTCTCCCTTTTGTCTCAGTCTCCTCCCAGTAAGAAGCGTAAACTGGAGAAGGTGAAGAAGCCGCTGTCGTTCACGCTTCCAGCGGCGGGACTGAAGGAGCTGCAGGCCAAAGCCTTGGCTTTAGGCGGTGCTGCCGCCCGCGGCCCCGTGGACAGCATCGCTGCTCTGCTGATGAAAACACTCGGTGACCTGCGGGTAAGCTTCAGGGCGGCACTGCCACGGTTAGAAGAGGAATACAAGGTTAAGTTTGAGCCTCTCTAAAGTTAAAGTTAAGCTAGCAAGTCCGCACAGTCTGCTCTGCAGAGTCTGAGACGTTGGTTTTATGGGAGGGGCCGTTGGTTGGTGATGAAACCTGCCTCCAGATCAGCCAATAGCCAAATTCAATCTGTGTCTGTCTCTGACGGAGTGCACTGATATTGTTTGACACTTTAAGTTAGTTCCCGTGGCAAATACATACTCAATAAATAGTTGCATCTGGTGAAACTGCAGAGGTGGAATTGGGTGCTTTTGACAGGAATCACACATCTCCAGTAAACATCATCATTAGTCAGATTGTCTTCATGTGACTCTGCAGGTGCTGCACAAGCGCGTCCCGTGCAGAAAGCAGGAGCAGAGCCTCTTTCTAACAGCTGTGGAGAACACCTGGATCCACGGACGACAGAAGCGGCGCGAAGGGTCGCGTCACTTGCGAGAGCTTCCCAGAGCGCCTCACTGTGCTGGAACCAGCTCTCAAACCACTCTGGCTGCTGCTGCTGCTGCTGCTGCAACAACAACACCAGCATCTCAGAACCAGTCTGCCTCCACACGAAAGAGCAAAAGCCAGGATGAGAGCGCTCCAAGCATAACGACGTCCGCACAAGAGCCAGCTGGTCAGCAGATTGAAAATGGAGCCCCTTCAAATGAGACGAGGGAAGATGTAACACGTGACCCGACAGCAGAACAGAAAGAGGTCTCAGGAAACTTCCCGGGGGAAGATGTGGACGTGACGTCTTCTACCTGCACAGACGCAGGGCAGGAAACGGTCCCACAGGAAACACCTGCTGCAGAGGGGGAGCCGCCCGCTAAGAGACCCCCGAGCCCGGCTGCAGTCCAGCACTTCCTGTTTAAGTGTCTGCTGAACGTGATGCTCGAGGAGAGCGATGTAGTGATTGAGATGCACTGGGTCGAAGGTCAGAGCAAAGACCTGATGAACCAGCTGTGCACGTACCTGAAGAACACCCTGTTACGGTCTGTCGCTAAGCCCTAAAGGAGCAGAAATATTATCTTTATTGATTATTGACTTCTGGAGATGTATATTCCAGTTGATAATCAGTAGCTTACACAATGTCCTTGTACTTGGTCCATTTACCTTTTCAGGTAGTACATACTGTATATTGGTGTTTTGTGCTCGGATTTTTTTAAACATTTGCAATAAATGTGTAAATTTTCTAACATGTTTTCTAATTCATTGTGCAGCTTTTATACAGTGTTTTTTTTATGATGCAGTACATTTAAATGGCCACTAGAGCACAGTGTTTGCTTTTCTTCTAAAAGGGACGATATTCCTGTCATGATCTTTTGTATTAAGATTAAATCCTTTTATTGCTTTATGAGAAGTTTACTCTGTGAATGGCTTTAGAAGTTGATCCCAGTATTTCTTGACGGTCTTAAAACAGCCTGTTTGATTCAGGATGTCCCTGGAGCCCCTCAGTCCTTGCTGTGCCTGGAGAACCTTTAGTATCGTGGGCCACTATTAGTACTCTGTTGTAGGGAACGTACTTCCTCACCAGAGCTGAGTGAATAACAGGAAAAGACAACTAAATATCCAGGGCCATTGTGTGTTGCAAGCAGCAGCCTAGTTCCTACTCGTACTACATGACCCTCGGTTATATCAGGAGTTTGTGTGTGTGTGTGTGTGTGTGTGTGTCTCAATAGTCTGGCTATTCCTGGGCCATTTTGGGCTGAAATAATAGATAATCCAGCCCCTCAAATGTGAGAATGTTCTGCTTTTGTTGTTTTAATCTTTCACAGCATTGTACACTGACTATATTTTAGGTTTTTGACTGGACCAAAAAAAAAAAGGAATTTGAGGATGTTTATTTATCTACTTATCTATATTTGTATTCCCAGACCAAATACTGTATATCTTGATTATTTTAGACTATCATACATTTTATAACAATGAAGTTGCAGTTATTGCCTTAATATCCTGCCCTATGGTGAGAGAAGTACTCACTTATTTTACTTTAGTAAAATTAGCTATACCACAGTGTATAAATACTCTGTTACAAGTGACAGCCGTGCATACAATTGTAAGTAAAAGTACCATAGTATAAGTGACAAAAGTAATAAAATATAATAATAAATATAGTGGAGTAAAAAAGTACAATAATTCCCTCTGAACAATACATCAATGAGATGTAAATCAGCTGCAGTCACGGCTGTCGGTCTCTTAACGTTTCCACGCATTGAGCACCACGCGTTAGTGTGTGTGTGTGTGTGTGCGTGTGCGTGTGCGTGTGTGTGTGCGTGCGCATCTGGAGCGTGGAGTTTTGTAACACGGTTGTTAATCCAGTCCGCGGTAGCTCCGTGCTTTCTGTGGGCGGTTACATACGGTTGTGCGTGATTCACAAACCTTATTTGTTCCTACTACTTTGAGCGCCATCTTGTTTGTAACTCTTCTACGTAAGTGGTAGAGTTCCTACCGAGGGGGTATCCGATTACCCAGTTTTTCCCTCCAGCGTTCGTCTGTTCCCTCTCCCTGTAGTGCATTCGCTTCGTCGCCTTTTAACGCAATAGAAGAAGCCGCAGAGTGTTTGTAACTGGACAGAAATGAGCATCGAAACGCTTTTGGAAGCGGCCAAGTTTCTGGAATTGCAAGCCCAGCAACAACAGAAAGCACGTGGTAAGTTGGATTTTATTCTAAATATATACAACATCCGTACCCGTGAGGTCGCAGTTGTAAAATACTCAACAATTCAGTGATTTTTTTTTTCCTTTAATTTTCCGAGTTACAGACGAACCCTGATTTATAAGCGCCATTCATTAACTCATCACGAAAATGCACATCACGGGTTCTTTGCTCTTAAATATAAATATGACCGACTACTGAGCGGAATGTGAGTGAATCGGGGACATTTAACTTTTACTTTCATATTCGTTATGGTGTGCAGACGCGGTGCATGATTTAGTCCCCTCTTGTTGTGTCTCCACCTGGAACCATAGCTGTGTCCACAATAGCTAATAATAAACATAGTGCTGCAGTATCGGGGGTTTACTGCATTGAAAGCTGCAGCATAGACCCGGTTATTACAACAATAAAGCGGCACACAGCACCGTAAAGTCCCCTCTCTCTCTCTGTGGGTTTTTTTTTTGGTTTTTTTGCTTCTCGGTATATTTGTGACGGACTTCAGTTCACGCGCTGCTTCGAGACATTTAAAAGTCAAATGACCAAAACATGCGGAGATGAAGGGCGGTGGCGCAGGGAATGCCGAGCTCGTTTTACATGATGACCTAACATCGTGTCTCTCAGGCTTCCCCTTCATGCATCTGATTCCTTTAAATCATTCCCGTAAACGTGTGCGGCGTTGTGCTGCTGTAAACACCGAGTACATGTTTCGGTCTGGTCGGTTGTGTCTTGTATGAATATATAATAATAAAACATAAACTCCCTGGCCTTTCAGTCGCTTTTGGAGCGCTTTGAGTGTCTGTCGATGACGTGTGCCGACCAGCCACGCCTTCATATGTTAACAGCATGGGGGGGTTTGGCCCCGCCCCTTTCACCACGTGCGTGCTGGGCTACCCCTCCCAGAGATCGTTTGTGAAGAAGATGCGTCACTACTATTGGATTAGATAGGTACTTTATTAATTTATTAATCTACAGCAGCATTTATAGGTTCAGGTAAAGCAATACAAATAACAGAGTAAAAAAATATTAAATATAAAAATGCACAATATATACAATAAAATAGAATAATATCAAATGAACAATATTAAATGAACTAACTAAATAATAGTGCAAAGATTTAACAAACACAAAACAGTGTAACGGTGTTATAGTGGTGGGATTGACACAAAATGTGCCGTTTGATTACCAACAAGACAAACATAACGACTCAGTGGCTAAAACAAACGTGCAGTGTTTCCCAATTCAACACTACATATTAATGGTGTACTGTTTGAACTGTTACTATACAATAGTTTCGTTTTATCAATACACATTACTACCAATTAGATTTCACAAAGAAAGGGACACATGTTCTTCACAGGTTTAATACATTTCTATAATGTGTTCCTTCCTCAAATGTGAAGCTCGTGAACCAATTATTAGGAGGTGTAGATGTAAATACTGCACCCTAGACCATGCAGGTTTTTACAGTTTAGATTTTCTTTTCGGCATGTTGCAGTAAATAAGCTCACCTTGTACCTAAAACCGTGTATGAGGACATTAAGGAGATGTGTGTGTGAGAAAGCCAAAATGCTACTCCGTTAGCAAGCAGGACATATTCCGGAAAAAGGCCTGCAGTTCTCCACCTTTTTATTATTATGGAGGCATTTGTGCTCTTCATAAAGGCTCAGAGTGAGAGCTCCTGTTTCGTCTCTCCCAGCTCCTCCCGCCATGCTGCATTGGGAGAGCAGAGCCCCCCCACCTCTCTGCTACTGTAGAGCAGGTCACTGTGTGGAGAGAAGTAGGGCAGTGGTTCTCTATGTGCTGCAGTTATATAATGTCTATAGAAAATCCTCTTGTTTTTCTAAGTGCTTCATACATTTACTCTCAGAAAAAGGCGCTCCGAGTGTGTTGCTGTCTTATGTCTTATGAAAGCTGTCTGGCACAGTAATCAGAACATCTTGTTCTTTTTCTACTTTGTTGTGCTTTGAAGGAAATATGTTTCAGGGTAACGTAACATAGACGTGCAGCAGATGGTGACACGTGGGACTGTTGAATATGATGCCATTCAATTGTTCTTAAGAGCGGTACTAGATGTATCATTGTCCTTGCAAGTATTTCTGTATGGACAAAAAGTAATCTATGCATGTATACATCTGCTTTGGATCAAATCTAATTTGCATTTTTTTAGTAATAGTTGAGCCAAGCTTTAGGGAAAGGTATTTTTTTCAGGGGGTAATGTACCTGAACTTTAAACTCTTAACTGCTTTACCAATACAACTCTGACAGATTGTAATCTGAGGTCTACTCACTGTACACACGGGGAAATATTAAGTAGTATCGTTCGCATAAATTACTTAAATTTTTTTACAAACGTTCACCCTAACCCAAATGACCAACACTAGTTACTAAAAGGTAGCTGAAGGTTGTAATGTTCAGTTTGGTCATTGATATTATGGTTATATATATCTATATCAAAATAGATTTGAACATAAATTTGGGATTACTTGAATTGGCTGTTTCAGAAGTGATGTCCAGTAACGGTTAACCTCCCACATGTTACAGTCTTCACAGCTTGCAGCGTGTTGTGTCCTGGACATAGGGGACATGGTGAGGGCCCCCTTTGTGTGGGGGCTCCGTTAGTAGAGATGTAGATCAGACGTGTGCTCCCACTTCTCCAACAAGACCTGGTCAGTGGACTGTGACTGGGATTACATTACAGCAAGATGTACCTCCAATAGAGCAACAACCTTCTTTCAGGGTGTGCCTGAAGCTTGAACAGGATTTAGTATTTATTACACACACATTTGAGGCACTAAAACAAAAAAAGACACAAGAAAATGCATTAAAATCTAAAACATTTAGCCTTAAACAAAGAAGCACAGAAAATTCTGTCCCACAGCAGTAATGTCAAATAAATGATGACATTCGGTTGTCGTCCGCTTATGAAAACTTGACCCCGTTTGTAGAGCATCCCACCACACGGCAGCTTTGAGGCATTTTGCTGTTATCGGTGGCTCCTTCACACGACACAGAGTCGGTGTTTTCACCGCCGGCGTGATGACTTTGCCTCGTTTCTTCCACAGAGGATGACGTAAAGGAAAAGCTACACCTGGAGCGGTTGGCGGAGCAGAGGCGCTCTGATGAGACCTACAACTCGACGATCCACATCAACAATGTTTCTAAAGCGGAGGAGTGCCGCCCGGTGCCCGTCCCCCCCTCTCTGCCTCCCCCCTCCATGCCCATCACCGTCATCCCCATCCCTGTGGTCACCCCCAACCCCGCAGGCTCCCCCACCCTGCCCGTCGCCGCGCTCTCCCCTCCGCCTGCCACCGTTCTGCCGCGCTCTCCACAACCCAAACCCGACCACCCTGCCTCTGTGCTGACCGCCAACCACAAGCAGCTGATGCAGAACCACCACCACCACCATCATCACCACCAACAGCTCATCGCCCAAACTAACAATACTAAACTCCAGCAGCAGACGCACCAGCAGCTGGTTCAGCGCTACCCCGGCTCCATCGTCTCGCTGCCCCAGCAACACGCCTTACTCCCTCAGCCGGGCCCCGTCGTCCAGCAGGCCCCTCTACAGAACGGGCCCCTCAGCCGGGGGAGTCCTCCAGATGACGGCCGCCAGCTAGACAAGAAGAGGCCGGGAGGGTACGTCTATAGACTTGTTCACACGATAACTGAAATAGGCCTACAACAGGGTGTTGTTTTATTTGATGTGTTAATTTTTGTCTATCAGTATATCGGTGTGTAAGATGTATAAAGTATAGTACATTTGACCTGTAGCGTCCTAAAACCACTCGAAACATTCGCCTTGTAATGATCTGAAATGGAGAGAAACGAGCAACAGTTAGCATTTGTGGAGCTGTTACATTATTGACATTTATTGATCTTTTGATACGTTGTAACTAAACTACCTGCTAGCAAAAAAACAACAACAAGAAAACTCTTCTTTGGTTGATTTAGATTATTCTTGTCACATTGCCCTTTTTAAACACCAAATTCTTACTGTGCTCTCATCTGTGCTCTTACAGGGCAGGCACAAGAGAAGTGCATAACAAGCTTGAGAAAAACAGGTGGGTTCAACCTGTCTACCATAGGGCCTCCTAAAAGAGAGCACAATCTGAGCTTATTTGTACTGTTACCTTTGAATAATATTGTACTAGTTACACAGTGTGTTGTCTCCGGAACCGGCTGGTGCCTTTTTTGTTTTGTTTATTTGTAGCAGTTTAATTTCAATGCTGAGCTTAGAGTTAAGAACACCAATTGCAAATATTGTTGTGTTTTTCATATGCTGATAAAAATGAAGCCAGGTGTGGCTCAGCCATTTCCCGCTGTCTCAAATCTGCTCTCTTTGTTTTGTGTCTGTCAGACGAGCACATTTGAAGGAGTGCTTTGAGACGCTGAAGAAGAACATCCCCAACATCGACGAGAAGAAGACCTCCAATCTGAGCGTGCTGAGGAGTGCGCTGAGATACATCCAGGTAAGACGAGTCTAGGTCGCTAGTACAGAGTGGTTGTTGTGTGTTCGGCACAGACCTAGAGCTAAACAACTAAACTATACATCCATGGTCAAACAAAATATTCCATCAACTCACCCTCGACGCTTCGGCCTGTGTACCGCATTCATCAAATACCTCAGATCGGCTCATTTTGGGGGATTGAAAACCGAAGACCCGAGAGGTATCAACGCGTCAATTTGACGCGTGTTCGGATTGTAATTTTGACATTTGACATTTGCATTTATCTCTTAAACAAACATTAGTTTTATACATATATGTTTGCGACATTCCCTGAACTTGAGCATTGGCAGTACATGTCTCTTCAGTCTTCCCCGTCAGACACAGCCGATGGATATAGCTTGTCCAGACATCTTTTAGATATTTGATTGTCTCAAGTTAAGCTATGTGTTGACTGTTGATGTACAACTGTTTGCTCCATAGGCTGACACTGCTATACTGTATTTATGTGCCTCAAAGCCTCGGTTAATCCGCTACACAACAGCTTTTTGTCTTTTCTTCCTGTTGCCCTCCATATGCGACAGTTTCTTTCTTCAAAAAGGGAGTACAGCTGTGGCGATGATCCAAATCTTTTCTTGGTTAAAGCTTCCCCTTGAAGCATGACATGCACATGGCAGTGGAACGAATCGGTGATCAGTGGGTTTTTTGGAGTCATGTTGGTGCAACCAACTACACGCCAACTGTTCGGCATCGCGTTGTTAATTGTATTTCCTCCTAAAGGGGGCGTGGCGATGAGCGCCTGCTCTGGATGACACATTGCCGGTCTGATGTGTGTTTGTGAATCTTGCCGAGACTTGCTCGTACAAGTTGATTTGCATTTTCGATGACTACTAAACCAGGGAGCGTCCATTATCTTGAAGCCACACTGCAATATGAGCTAGAGTCTCTTCCCAGGAGGGGAATTTGTTTAAAAAAAAAAAGGAAACGACTCCTTTTTGTAGTAGAAGCACGATCACGACTGTCATTTTCAGGGTTTGCGTAATCGGCTCTGAATTTGAAGAGGTAGTGACGTATGGGTGTATTTTATTCCACCATGCTCCTTTTACTATTCTATTATGTATGTCCCGCTTTCACAAAAACAGTCCTTGTTGTTGTGTTAAAGTGCTTCTTCAGGGATGAACTGGATTTGAAAGCACACAGAGTACAAGATGTCGGGTTGACTTCTTAAGTGTAGTCTTTGTCTGTCCCAAATAACCATTTACTACCAATACTCTGACCGAAGAAGTTTAAAATCGTTGTTCCCTATTTATTACGTGTAGTGAGTCATGTTCTTCTTCTCTCTTGCATTTCCTGCCTTCTGTGTTTCTATGTTTGGATCCTTCTATAATGTGGACCCTCAAACCTCATTCATACCATTTTTAAGCGACACTGTTTGATATTTAGAACATGTGCCTTTGTCTGCCAATGGCTCACCTGCAGGAATCCTGCTTGTAAACAGCTGGTGCAAAGGTCCACCACTGGCCTAGTTTGACTCTTTCAGACAGACTGTGCTGTTGAGTGTGTCATAGTGTTAGCTGTGGATCATTTCTCTTCTTCTCCTATAGATGCACACTGTAGGGTGGCACGAGACACAAGTTGTTTTTAATACCAGCAGCGACGGAGACATTTGATTTATCACGGCAACGTGTGGGAACTACCACAGAACTGGCTTTGAGTACTTTGACGGGTGTTTATATTTCTGCCTGTCGTTAGATTTTGTCGCATCACAATCGTGCACGATGCAGGTGCGTTACTGTAATCTAAGTGAAAGCCACGTTCTACGATGGGTCACGCGACGTGGTCTCTAGTTGTATTTCCATTTGTCTTGTGATGACTGGGGCTGGATGTTTGGCTTACAGAATAATGAAGTCCGTATTTGGTTATGCTCAGTAGTAAGAGGCTATTTGGTGTGCACACTGATGAGCTTTTAAGGCCTCTATGAAAGAACTAACCCTGTACATATTTCTTCTTCTTATATAACTGTTTACTCATGTAAATTTAGCAGAGAGCAGCGTGCCTGTGATTTTAATGCTCTGAGAAGCAGCAGTCTGGTTATTCCTCTCTGCGCGTGGATACTGAGAGAAACTAGGACAGCGTGGGTGCAGAGCTTCACCCCCCCCTCTCTCTCTGTGCGATGAAGCAACACCGCTTTAAAAGTGTTGTGCTGGACTGGCAGAATGACCTGCCTCTCCTTTCCTCCTATCACCAGCCGAGCTGGACGAGGGATATGAAAGAAAGGAAGTTCAGGTGACGGGAAGCCAAAACCAAGCGCGTGTTCACACTTTCCTCTCGACATGGGTGGTGCAGACGCGTGTCCTGCCTGCATACACTCCCGTCCTCGCTCTCCTCCGGTTTTTGGCAGCAGAGAAGCAGCCCGTTCACAAAAAACACTGAGTGAGGCTTTGGGCTCCGCATCACATTGGATTTGTCTTGCCTGTTCATCTGTCAACTTGAATATGTGCAATCATGGTGGTGTTAACACTGCCACGTGATTCAAGTTTCACTTCGTCATTCCATTTCAAGTCCAAATGACCCAGCAACTAATTGACCAGGAACCTTACATGCAAATAGATTTAGCTGTTTTCGATTTGTGTTTTCGTGTAAACAGAGCTGAACATGGGGGGTTTGGTTTGTTTTACGTTAAACGGTATTACATCGTGTTCCTGAAGGCTTTCTCCTGAGCCTGTAGTGGTGCTGCGAAAGCCGTGGCTGTAAAAATAAGCCTCGATGCATAAAGAGCTCCTCCCCTCCTCTCCCCCCTCCCTTCCTCCCTACATCCTGCCTGTCTGAGCTTTTAAGGCCACATGAGCAGCAAGCACATGGCTAGCCTGAGCTGCGTGACGTCACCCC
>NW_022280054.1:3415779-3417606 GCF_004355925.1 Anarrhichthys ocellatus | reverse complement strand
CCCCCCCCCCCCCCCCCCCCAGCACTGCAACAGGCAGGACTTGCTGTTGCACTGGGCTTTAGCTGCCAGCAGCAGGGAGGGAACATGGAGCGGTAAACATGAGGCTCAGTTTACTCCGCGCGCGCTTCATTTCCTTCCTCATCGCTGACTGAAGTTGTTCCTCCACTGCTTAACCCACAATGCCAGTTTGAAACGTGTTGTGCCATCTGGTGGGGAAAATCCTAATGTAGAGTAGTGGTGGAGGGTAGATATGTAATATTATCATTTTCTAAGTAAATTAGTCATTGTGGCACATAAGCATGTATAGTATTTATCTCTTGGAAAATTATGATTTTCTGGGGAAAGAAGGAAAATATTTTGATCATCAGGGTTGTCTTTTATGTGATAACAGCAGCCATGTGACAGTGTCGTGCAGATTTGTTGTCTCACAGTACTCGTGTACTTGTACATGGTCTGGACTATCGACCGGTCCTCAGCCACGATGAGGTAATCAGGTCAGTTATGACCAGCACAGGCTTGCACAGGAGGAGCGGTGTGCAAAAGTAGGGTTGTTTTTTTCCACAGACAAGCATGTTATTGTTGAACTCGGGCACCATGTGAAGTCCTCTGTTGCAGCCTGAAGGCACAGTGAGACATGGGTTCATGGTTACCACACTGTCACAAGACCTGTGCAGAAGCCTGATCGGTCAACCAGGCCGTGCAGCGTGTCTGCAACGTGGCCTCCTGTGCTGCTGGCCCTTTAAGAAAAACCCGCCTTGTGCCGTCTGCTGCAAAAGTGAGTCAGTGAGTACAGCTTGTATTGCTCTCTTTCAATCCCCCGCTATCTGCCGCCCTCCCTCCTCCGTTCTCTGTGGGGCCATGTGCTCAGCACTTGCATTGCTTGTGACAGCGCTTGAGCAGTGTTTACCTTCCCCACACACACACACACACACACACACACACACACACACACACACACACACACACATACTGCAGCTCTGCCCCTGTACCGATCTAGAGTTTCACAGTCAAATAAGGACGAGGTCGGGCCTCGTCTCCGTTGACGGAGGAGTTTCGGAGGCTCATGTGTGAAGAGACAAAAGGTACCCGGCCCCCTGGTGACGTGATTAACAAACAGGGTGATGTGGGATCCATCTGCGATGGACTCTGTTGTCAGGTTTAGATTGTAAATCTCAGACTCGCTGCTTCTCAAGAGCCAAAGGCGGTGCTCTGTCCACCATCAGCACTGTGACGGGGAGAGTTCAGTGGGTCTCTGTGTTTGTGGAGCGTTTGTCTCCGTGAGTCATAGCTGGTGGCGTGCACAGTTAAAGCTGCCTGCTTTATACACGAGTGTAAAAGGGAGCCAGCCAGCCCTCGGTCCACGTGACCCATATTTCTTACGCTCTTAATACCATTTCATTCTGCCCTGCTGACAACATTTCTGAGATGGATGCGTTGTTTTTAAGAAAATCTGTTCTGAGTCATCTTTTCCCTTTTATTTTATTCTGTGACAGAAATCTTTGCATGCTGAAACACTATTTAGGAGAGAACTAAACGGCACCTTTGGGCACCTGAAGGTGTGCATGGTCATTTAGGTTCCCGAGGAAACATTAGGAGGTTTTTCCTCTTGTTTCCATGACGACCAAAGATTGGAGGGGGGGGGCATTTCAGTCCATCGTTTGTTGAGACTGAGGATAGTGTTGATGTGTGTGATAATCATCAGCTCCTCTTGACTGTTGAAGGCTGGTCTTGAGATACACATCTGTGTCCTTGTGTGCAGCGTGTTGTTCAGTGGAGTATCTCATCAGTCCTGCTCTCCAGGCTTCAACTGAAATATAACTTTATTGT
>NW_022280054.1:3375067-3415769 GCF_004355925.1 Anarrhichthys ocellatus | reverse complement strand
GTGTGTGTGTGTGTGTGTGTGTGTGTGTGTGTGTGTGTGTGTGTGTGACTGTGACTGTGACTCAGAAAGACTTGAATTCTTGTGGTTTTCCAGAAGCACTCGACCACTTTCATAAGGAGGTACATAGCAGACAACTTTGATTCTAATTTGGTGTTTGTTCATATTTATAAAACCAGTACTTAAAGCAGAGCTGGACTGCCAAGCCGATATTATTTTATTGCAGATATATAGAGTTGGTTTTTCCTCTCAGTATGCACCAGTATTGGCCGATAATTAAAAGTAGAATTCTTCACCTATTCAACCAGATTAAACGTCTCATTAATGTGGATTTAATTGGGCTCAATCACGGTCTTCTCGTGTCTTCTATCTTTTGCCAAAAGAATATGTGAACCGGACTTCCTCTGAGTTTGTGTTTGTTTGTGTGACTGATGCAGTCCAAGCACAGACCGCTTGGCCCGTGCTTTTCTAATACTGGATCAGGACTGAAGACAGGTGCTGAATTACACAAGGCCTTACCTTTATCCCCCCTTTACTACACACTGTATATTGTAATGTAGACCAGTGGTTTCGCTGCGGGACCCACCATCACCCCTTAATGACACCCCCTCTCTGTTAACATCATTGTGGAACAGTGAATTAACGTGTTAATATTCTGAATATATTGGGCTCTCAGGTTGTGAGTGGGTACATTTGCTCCATATGAGACATATTTTAAGCCCCCCGTGGGATGAATTCACCTGTACGAGTCTGTCCAGTCATGGACAGACTCGTACTGTTCTGTTCTGGAGGATGTCCTGTGATTTGACTTTCACAACCAACATTATAATCGTCCTGCTCTGCTCTCTATATCCTCGTCTCTCCCCCGTGTGTCACGGTGTGTGTACATCTCAGTCGAGTCAGGAAACGTGTCAGAATACTCATATTTGATTGGCTGAGCTGCATCACGTGATGTGATTTACAACGCATTGGTCTGTGTTTCTCCTGCACCGCTGAACAGGTGCCGTAAATGCTGGATAAACTGCGCCGGTTAAAATAGAAGCACTTCGTCAAAATTTAATAATTCTCAATTATTTATCGGTTTTAGGTCCTGGGTCCGGAAACAACCGCAGTCCGCCAGTTAGTGACCCCTGTTCTATACTGTGAAATGGCCGGTGTCTATTGGCGTTACAAGGCATTAACGCTAAATACTGTTAAGGAGTGTGAATTAAAAAAAAAAAATCCCCTTCAAAATAAAAGCTTTATATTTTGAAGGGGATTTTTTTTTTCTTTCAGGCAAAGGCCCGCGACCTACTGAAAACGGGTGGGTCGCGAGTCACTGCTGTAGACGTACACGCCACAGACCACGCTGATGGAAATCTTTCTACATATAGCCAAGCACAACACGTGCACCCTTTCCTCAAGCCAGCACTCTGACACAAGATGACTTGCACATGTACTATACACTCATGAACACTAACGGGGGGGGGGGGAGTCCAGCCTTTGGGGAAATGGCTTTATGATCCCGTGTCATCAGGTTACTGCTAACAGATTCCACAGAGAGTCATTTCCCTGAGCCTCTCCCAGAGGCCGGAGTCTGTGTTCGGATACTTTGACCGTGCTGAGCATGACATGTAATAAATTATATGAAGTGTTCAATTTCAAAACACAAATCCCCTGACGGCGTAACTCGACCCTGCTGCCTGTATAACCTTAGCCAGCAGTTATTCATTTGGGAAAAGGTTGGGAATTGGCCTAGTTAAGGTTGCTCAACATTTCTTTTATTGATTTGCATGTGAAGTTTGATGTAGTTTTCCTACATTTCCTCCTCCAACTCTTCCTCCTGTTGCCGTGTACGGAGAAGTCCAGCTCACTTTGTTTTGTGTCAGCTGATGGGTTAAAGGAAATTGGGTCACAGAGAGCCGCTGCCTGGAAGCACCTCCAACTTTCCATACTCGTCTCTCCACTCCCTCCTTCTTCCCTTCCCCTCCCTTCCCTTCCCTGCCCCTGTGCTTCTGTAGCTCTGTTATTTTGCTCCCTGCACACAGGTTTTTATTTCTTAGACCTGTTCCATATTAATCCGCCATAAGGACAGCATTAACATTAATGGTAGTCTTCTATTGCGTTTAATTGGTGTGATGTGCTTTGTTTTTGAGCAGTAGACACCATTTTCCTTAATGGGTTGTACATTTTCTAGGACCCACTGGTTGCTATTAGTTTAATTAAAATAACTTAAGGCCACCCTGTGTTGAACTGTCTGTGATTACTTATCCGTTTCTGCAAAATGACAGTAACTAAACGTACAATACTTCCCCCTGAAATGTTATGAAGTATGCAGTTCTATAAAATGGAAATACTTAAGACAAGTACAAGTACTTCAAAAATAGTTTACCACAGTCTAATGCAAAACCATCAACTAAGGTGTCAAACATTAACATGGAGTTAAATCACCTCTGACACAGTGTCAACAAAAGCAACGCTTTACAAAGACTGGATTTATTTTGGTGCCGGTTATCGCACTCTAAAAAAAAACTAGTGACAAGTTGGCAGCTCACGCTGCCATGGAGCCACTCACCTAATTTTACAACCTTAATGATTTAAGAGTTTGACCATCTTCTGCTTTCTCTTTCAGACATTGAAGCGGAAAGAAAAGGAGTACGAGCACGACATGGAGCGACTTGCCAGAGAGAAGATAGCCACGCAGCAGCGATTAGCAGAGCTGAAGAACGAGCTGAGCCAGTGGATGGATGTGATTGAAATCGACCGTGTCCTCCGACAGACGGTACAGCCGGAGGAGGACCAGGCTTCCACCTCAACCGCCTCAGGTAGACTCACAGTCAGGGTCGGATCACTGGGGGCCTAAAGGCATGCCCCTGTGTTAATATTAGGAATATATTTTAAGTGATGTTAATCCTATGTGCATTTGTAACTGTTTTTTTTTTTTTTTTTTTTTTTTTTTTTTAAATGTAGGTGTTGGTTAAATGAAATGAACTGCAGAAATCACATTGCATCTGATAATACTGATCTAATTATTTCATCTGTTGCTGTGGCAGAAGGTGAAGACATAATGGAGGATGACCTGGAAGATGAGACTACGCCGAGAGCGCAGACTGCCTTACCCACCGTGCCTCAAACCATGAAACCTGAGCTGCGTAAGACTGCAATACCTACTCAGGCCCCGACCCTGACACCCGCCACTACCTCCTTCATCACCCAACACATCTCCATCCAGCACAAAGTCCCTCTGCACCAGCCTCAGCTGCACCCGCTGACGGTGACTCCTCATCAGCCGGTGTCCAAGCCTGCAGCCCCACTGGCACTCGCAACATCCAGCACTCGCATCGGCCCCGGTCAGCCCTTGATCCCCACCCACACACATATGGTGACCGCCTCCAGCTTACACCCCACAGTCATTGCCCACGCTTCAGTGTCTCACCCCTCAGTCATCCAAGCGGTCAACCACGTCATCCAGGGAGGGGGTCATAAACACATCGCCCACCTGGCTCCATCCACTACCACCAGCAGTGTCCAGTTGGCCCCCGGCCACCAACCCATCGGCCACATCACCGTGCACCCGGTGACTCACCTGAGCCAGCATCTACCGGCCCTCTACCCCCAACCGGTGGCCGTCACACAGTCGGCCATGGTCGGTCACATCACCCACACGCTGAACCACGCCCACCCGCACATGAACGGCACTGCGACTAGCCAACCAGCTGCCACCATTGTCGGCAAGCAGACAGCAGTGAGCACCCAAATGGTGACCCACCACCCACAGCTGGTGGGTCAGACGGTGCTCAACCCCGTGACAATGGTGACCATGCCCTCCTTCCCCATCAGCACTCTGAAGCTGGCTTGAACACGGCCAACAGGACCACCAAGGCTGGGAGACGGAGACGCCCCTCGATAGGGGAGAACCACAGGCCTCAGACCAGGCCACCGACGCGCCCAAAGTGAGGGCAGGAGAGCTGCTGGACACCTCTGATCCAGAGTTTCACTATCATCAAGAAGCATCGCAGCTGATATAAAGCCAGGAACATTCCTTCAACGAAACCTCTTTCCATACTAGTCCACCACGGTGTCCTGAAATCTTGAATTTAGGACATGGCTGAAAATCATCGTGTGTGTGTGTGTGTGTGTGTGTGTGTGGCAATATATGGGCAGATGATTAGACCCTCACTTGCAGATAATGGAGCAGCATTTATTTTCACATGAGCTTTTGCAGAAACTGCTTCATAGAGGGAAATGTTGCTACGCAAGTACCGTATCCATGTGGGCACCCTGTTACAGCGTTCATAAAGGTACTGGCTCCCCGTTATCACTGTGACTGCTGCGGATTAAACCAACAGCAGATCATGTAGTCGAGAGGCGACACTGGGCTGTGAAGCCTGTGACGTGTAGGATCAGAGTGCTAGACCCACCATAACCAGCACGTTGGGAATGTGATTTAGAGGAGCTCCTCCTCTCCAGCAGAAGGCTGCAGGGCTGGAGCCAAATCACGGACTGGACTGCATCCTGAGCAGACGCTGCAGTCCTCAGTGACTGCGCATACAGCAATAGCGCGCCCTGCTGGCTGCATGTGTTCAGTTTAATACTACTATCCCTGTGACAATGGAAAGAAAAAACACTTCCAGTTAAGTATAATGCCGATGGATATCTTTAAAAAACAGAATATGCCGTTTTGTCAGGGTTTGGTTTTTAGTGTTGGACACTCAAATTGTTACTTATCTGTAGTATTTGTCCTTCAAACTTACTGGCGGCTGTTCACAAGTTAAAGGATGAACTTATGTTTTTGTCACAGCTGCTAATTTCTTTTTAAATATTTCTGCCAAATAATCCGTTTTTAGATGCCCCCTAAATGTAAACACAACACAGTAGTGTGTTTAAATACTAAACGTGTGAGATACCGTCTCTGATGCTTACAAGGTAGGTGTGGGGGGGGGGGGGGGGGGGGGGGGGGGTGGTGGTGGAGTTGAGTGTTCAGAAGTTTTGAATGTGAATACGTAAAAAAAACAAAAAACAGGTCCATACAATGTAGTTACGTGTGTTTCTTTGCTGTCTTGCAAGGCAAATGGTCGTAGGATGTGTGTTTGCATGCTGTGAAAGCATGCCATGACTGTTGATTAGTGATGATCTTGAAAGCAAAGGAGCCATATAGCGGTGCCGTCTGTCGTGCTTTGCGGACTTCGACAAGTTGTAGTAGGAATGTTGGATTGTTTTGCTCAGAGTTGAAGCTCTGTTCATTCATAACGCGTTTGGATCGGCATAGAGTGATCTCAACAGCTGGCATAAATCCAATCAGTGTGTGTTTTTTTTTTTTTGTTTTTTTTCAAGATTATCCTTTTCCAAAGCTAGCACTGTGAACATTTATATAGTCTCAATGAGCAGCGGTTTAGCGTATCACTTGCTAGAACAGCAACATGCGGAGTTCCCCTTGTTTAACCTGAATGTACTGATCTATGAAAGGATGTGGAGTAGTGCGCTCAGCAGAAGTTAAGCCCTCCCCTTTTTTTAAAAAGAAAAATGCGATTACTTTAAAGTATCTTGTGTATGTAAAGTGTAACATTTAATACTGATTTTGTATTTTTAAGAGTTACTGTTGCTTGTTTCATCTGGAGAATAGCTTTTTATGTTCAGACTAATTGATATTGGTATTTGACAATATAGTTTTTTTTCAACTGGGACCATGTACAGTGGTGTATATCAGGGGGCGGCGACTACACAGACCTCGTCCCACCTTTATTAGCTGTGGAAAGTATTCTCCCCGTAATTGTTTTTTTATTTTGTTCTGATGCAATATGATTGAAGCAGGGACTCTTCATTTTATTTTTGACTAAATAATTGCAGAGATAAAGTAATGCTTTTTTTCACCCTCATTTTATGCAAATGATATCGAACAAATCATATTGTAGCAAAACAAAATGTGTACAAATGAACAGGGATTCGATACTTGAAGAAGCAACGATATACTTGTGTGTTTTCCCTATGGAGAAAGTTTAAGTTGTATATAGCCTGTAAATGTTGGGCTGCATTTAGATCTAACTATCATGTAAACAGCTGGGAAAAATATGTAAAATTAGAAATTTATAAAAAAATATACTTAATAAATTGTATCATGTTTACAAATGTCTGGAGCCGCCTTTTTGTTGTTTTTAACAAAACGTGTTTTTTTTTGGTATTGCAGCAATACAAAGTGATTATTTTTACCGTTATTTATGGCTGCAGTTAACCATTAGGTTAATTATCAGTTAATCAGGCGATCATTTTCTTGATTCATCGTTTGAGAAACTAAAAGGACATTTTTCACTTTTTAATATTTTTTTTTAAAGGGAGTTTAAGATGACCTCTTCAAATGTCTTGTTTTTGTCCAACCAACACCCAAAGATATTACGTTTACAGTTATAGTATATCATTAAAATATAATGTAAAATGACAAAATATAGTATATCAAAGGCATAGTATTGTATGTTGTAAAAAATGTCATTAACAGTATCATATTATAGTCTGTCATAAAAAGTCATAGTATCTTTTCTATGACGTATTAAACTGCCTTTTTTAACTATTATACTTTTTTTTATGACATACTTTTTGATGACAATTTTACGGCAAAAAGTCATAGTATAGTATGTTGGGGAAAAAAAGCGAAAAAAAAGTTAAAGTATAGCACATCAAAACAAAAAGTGATGATATATCATGTCGAAATAAAACAACATAGTATGTTGAAACAGTTTAGAAAAAGGAGGGAGGGCAGCAGATGCAGCTGTAAACCAGTTTTAGGGCCTTTACACACTGGGGCGGATTAATTCAGCTCTAATATATATATTTTCAAACCATTGTTTTTGTTAGTACATTCACTCAGACCGCTAATTTTACACGAGGGACTTTTTTTCTGATCTTTGACTCGGCAAATAAAAGGCATCAACCAATCCCGATGAAGACCACACAAATTACACTGAAGTGGAGTACAACCATGAATGAGGCTCCGCCGTCTGAACCAAGACAACAACAACGCATCAAATTCACTCAAAGTATTTTGCTGAAAGGAAGTTCATTATAGTTTACAGTAGCTTTGGTTATATACAGATTTGTTTCTGAAGATCTAGAAAAATGTATTCAAACAGTTAATGAGCCACAGGTGCTAGTTAATTAGCAATTAACTACAACCGTCAGTGAGCGTCACTCTAGGGGGCGGGGCCACACCTCCAGTTGTCCTAACGGTCGCTTATAACAGTGTGTAATGGTGGAAAATGTCATGTAGGATTAGTTGATTAAAATGTGTTACAGGTTAAACTCGTTTATTAAAATCAACTCATAGCATTAATTTCTGCTTACATTATCACAACATAAAAGCTAAACCCAATGCCCGGTGGAGACTTTGAATTACATTCATCTTTTATTACGATATTAGAATTTGTACATATCGTCTTCTTCATTTATAAATTTATTACATAAATATACTCCAAAAAGTAGGATAACAAAAGACAAATTTAATATAAAAAAAATTATAATCAGAAACAAAAGTATTACCTGACTCCGGGACAGAAGGTGGAGGAATGTCTTTTTTTTTTTTTTTAACATAAAGGTCACACAACAATGCATTGGTTTATATTCGGAACATAGAAACGATTAGCAAAATAATCAAGTTCAACCCATAATGTTTTTCATTACTCTTAGCTTGTCAATACAAAACTAGATTTGCACTTTGAAAAGGAAAATCAATTAAGTTCATCATTGTTGGCTTTGGTTACGTGAAGGTAAACGTTAAGCTAAGCACACATCCAATATTTGACATCCCTTGGACATAATTATAACCAAACTAAATAAAATAAAAAATGTCCTCCACCTCCTCTCAATATATTCTCCCCAACAATCAAGTAGCTACATATTTCCATTGCCCATAAATAACCTTATGATCACTAAATTGATCTGCAATCTGATAAACCTTCACACAACACATGCAAACAAAATAAATACACTGCATGGCCTTTGATGCAACCGTCGCCTTACACACTCGTCTCATGCAAATCAGAGGGTCTTGTCGTATCAAAGTCCTAATCCTCTCTACCGACTAACAGGTGTCATCAGCTCTGAACAACTCTGTTTTGGGGGAATTCTGCGATTAATAATAGACTTCTTTTGTCTTGTAAAAAAGGTGGATCATTTTAAATGCTGACATGGCAATCAGAACAGTAAGCGTTGCATTGAGTTAAGACCGGCTAACGTTGAGTGAAGCCACTAACATCCATGCTGTCAGGCAGCAGAGGTGGCGACTGTGATAAACATGCAGACACTGATGAAGCAAAGTTTAACTTAATCTAAACTCAGATTAAGATTAAACCAAATCAACCAGCAAGAACCTCAGGTGAAGGGAAATACATATAAAACAATCATCCAGACATAATGTCTAGCTGTGTAGTTTAAATAAAACACATAAAAGATGAAAAGCAGTACAACAAATATGTATGAGTGTAGTATAGAAAATTAAATTATTACAGTATGCAAAAAAAGAGTAGGTCACCACATGTAAACCTCATGTCAGATGTAAAAATAGAATAACCCTGTGATCATGTGGCTAAATACAATGTTCCACCCCCTCTCGCCATTAAAGTCTATTCAAACAAACTATTTAAAAGTTCTGACAAAACAGAAAACAGTGGAGTGGAGGGTCGAGTGTTTTGGCAGCAATGGTGCCGTAATGTCAGAGAGGATAGAGGGAAGCTGCACAACATCTTACCACCTCCTTGCAGGTCCTTGATCCAAGTGTTACGTGCTGTTGGGGAGGTTGAGCGGTGGCTGGGTGGACACATAAGGGACGTCAATGTTCTAGAAATGAATGAAGGTTTCCTGGGTCATTTTCTTTTTTTTTTTTAAATCCCAGTAACAGAGAGACATGGACGCGGGGCTGTCCTGTGTTAATAGCCGTCTTTCTGAGTGTGCATTTGATCCTGGATCCTCTCCAGCATCTCCTGCATCCGCCGCAACTGTGAGGAGAGATGAGACGAATGTTAGCGCCGCAGTTTGATTCGACACATCCACAAGTTTACACATCTACTGTTGCAATAATGGCAGTGTGCAATCTAAGGGGCGTCAACCTTCTATACAGGCTAATTATTTACACACGTGTGCACGGACAATTCAATAACACTCGGGAGAATAGACGGCTCTTTCTACATCACGGGACCTGTGCTGAACGGCTGCCTCCTCCACCTGCCACCTCATCTACACGACAGTGTATTACAAAGGCAGTAAAATGTACTCCTATCTGGTTAATCAGTTTATCACATGGAGTCATTTGGTTTTAGGGGGGGTCAAAAGACTCAAATTCAAATATTTGTTGTCTCCGATTTATCTCAACATTTGTTGGAATCCAGCCAAACTGAAGGAGACCCAACACAGACAGTCTTGTGCCGTGATTGTGCTTGCTGTAGTACAGTACGTGTCGAATATGGACAAAATATTTCCGTTTGTCCAGTTTCCCAACACATAGTGAGAAAGTACAGCGTCACCGTTATTACCGTGATTATTCTAAATTATTTTGAATAATGTCTTGTTGTCTGAACTACCCAAAAATATTCATGTTATTATAATCCAAGGTGAGAAAAAGTAACAAATTCTCCCATTTGAGAGGCTGGAAACATGAAATGTTTTGCAATGATTGAAACAATTCTTTTTTTTTTTTTTTTTTTTTTTTAAATCGCTTCCTATTAATGGATTGTTGCAGCTCTGTTGTCATGTTTAACCAGATTTTAATGCTGGTTACACACAAAAAAAAACAACTTGAAAGAAATGACGTCTTTATTTGACAAAATAAATAGATTTAGTGGGGAAGTGGGGATAACGATTGTGATCATTCACCATGAACAGATGCATCATCGGCTTTCTTTGGTTACTATGAAAACTCACACCCTGTACAACTATTTATTTAGCCTTTAAATATAATTGCTTGGGGTAAAAATGATTGTTGACTTCTAACAATACTAGTTCCTTGTATGCACCGCAGCTGCCACGGACCAAGTTCTTACCAGTGCAGGGTTAAACCCTCAGTGGGATTATGAGACATTGTTCTTTTCCTACCCACAGTTCAAAGGGCCAAAGGCTGCACACTTGCAAGGACAGGGGAGTCGGGGTTCGAATGTACAGTTACACCAATTCATGTTTTTTAAGGCTACTCATTGTCAGCCTCAGAAAACATGATCCTTCAAAGAAAGATTATGGATTTAAAAATACATGAGCGCACTACAGACACTCAGAGGGCTTCATCAGAGAGATCTCTCTGATCTGGGTGTGTCTCTGCGTCGGACTGAGGCTGTGAGGGCTCATGGTGGGCAGAACTGTGTTCAGACTCGTGCTCGTGATCATTTTGGTGGTGCGAGTCCGGTTGTTGTTCGGCGTGCCGTACCTCCTCGTCTTTCTCTCGGATGAGCTTTTCTGTCTCGTCAGCCACTCCGGGCACCACGGGGATGGGGAAGTCTGTGCCGCTCTCCCTGGTCAGTTTACTGCAGAGAGACGCACGTTGTAGAGAAATTAAACATTTATTGTACCACAAAGAGAGAGGCTGAAAGGCTAGATGGCATTGGTATTTAAGTGCACTACACGAGGCTACTAAGGATCACTGGAACATGGAAAATGCTTGATACACATACTGTGTCTGTAGAGTAATATCATGGTGCCCAGAAACGATGTACACAGACACCAGGTCAAGACCAGAGCTGTGTCTGATCATCAGTGTTAGAAGTCTTCTCAGCACAATCACAAAACTGTCATCTGCACAGCACGACACGTAAAGTTCTTTAAATCTAAATCTAACTAATGCTATTGACAGACCTTGTTAAAATACCAAATAAAAGAATCAGGATATAGACTTATTTACATGTGTCCGTGAGGATGAAAAAGGGGAAAAATCCATAATTTTAAACGATTTGCTCTTCAAAAACATTGGTCTTTAAATGTCTACTTATCTCTTGATATTAAAGTGTCTAGTATTTCTTCTACACTTCATTACAGTATGTAAAGGACCCCCCTTTGCTTCAGTTTAAGCGTACTTGCGGTTGCGCTCCTTCACGACCATGCGGGTCATGTTCTGGATGCAATGGGCTCTGTAGTTCTCATAGTGAGTCTCCCGGGTCACGTCCTTCAGATCTTGCATATGTGTGCGAACGAGCATGTTCCTCAGCTTCACGAAGTCACAGTGCGCCGGGTTCTCCACTGCAAAGAGAGCGAGGGTTCAATTTAAACTATATATTAAGCATTCTTCATAAACTGCCGGTACTGAATCATGCAGACAACGCTGACTAAACATGTACAAAAGACTTTAACTTGTGATGGAGGATGAGGGCGGGGCCTACCTTCTACGATGCCCCAGGGATAGAGACGGCCTCGCACCCTCTTCCCTTTGGCCTCCACCACTGTGTTGCTGCCGATCACTGCAAAGGGAATGCTTTCCTTGTTGGGGGAACAGAAAAGCATCGTAAAAATTAAAATGACGCTTCAAAGGAATCTGGCAGGGGAGGGCGTAGATGAGTTCAGGTTGGACCAGTGAGTGGTGCAGTGCAGATGTGTTTATTGTTGTTACGTTTTTTTACCTCTCCACATTTCCCTCCTCACTGCCACCTTTTCTTTCTTTCTCATTGCTGCGTACTCTCAAATTACTCCTAAAAATCCAGACTCCACTCCATATTTTTTGTCATAAATAACTTCATATTCATAATCTCTATTCTTCCATCTTTTATTCCCGTTAACACGGCGCTCTTATCAAGGACGGAGGCAAAGAGAGAGAGCAACACTGGCACAGTGAGTGTGTCCTTGCTGCCAGCGTATGATGCCAGGAGAGCTAAAAACAGTCGACTCATCAAGACCGTGAAGTCAGTAGTGGACCGACTTCCAAGGTCATGTGTTACATGGTTTATATGTTGTGCATAATATGTTTTTGGGCATAATCAGAAATCAGAAAAAGAAAATGTGTAATGATGTACTTGATATTAGTCTATTCTGATTCACCTGAAGACTTCTGGCATCTCTGGCTCGTACCTTTAGCTGATGGTCCTGCTGCTTAAAGTCCTCATCCTCATCGGAGTCACAGTCAGGGAACTGGTATATCTTGATACCGTACTGCTCGATCTCCTCTCGGATCTACGGGGAAACAGACGGCAGACAAAGTACAGAGTGAAAACACGCAGTTTGACTGTAAAAGCAGCGACGGTTTCATTTCAGGGATGAAGAGTTTGTGAGTGGTGACCGGGAGGCAGCCTTGCCTTGAATTTCTTTTTCTTGACCTCAGCAGGGGTGAGAGTGTCTGCTTTGGCCAAAATGGGGACGATGTTAACCTTCTCATGAAGAGCTTTCATAAATTCCACATCCAAAGGCCGGAGGCTGAAGGAGATATGAAACATACATAAAGTACTGTGAGACACGACACCCTCAAAGTGAACCGACACTACGTCCATCAGTGAGATATCTTGAAAACAGATTTCCATAAATGTCCACAAATGACAAATAATGCATCTTCGTGATGATCAAGCTGTTCTTCTGCCAATAAAAACGTTAGTTTTGAGCCTAACTGTAAGTATATGCTGGCAGCCCAAAGACATTGACTTGCAGACATAAGATGATGTCTCTTGTTGGTCAGCGGTGGCAGAGGTTTCCTCTCAGTGACCTCTTGGTCTCTAATGAGTAATGACTGACGCTCATCAACAGAGGGGGCAGTTTCTCCATCACTGCACTGTAAGGTCGACAGCAAATTGGTTCTATAATGAGCACAGTGATGTGGAACAGTGCATGTGCACAACTGCGTCAAAAAGCACCACATCAGCACAAACAAATGATTAGAGTGAAAGTTCTGCATTGGATGTAGATTCACCTGAGAGCTGTTTTAACTCTAGGCAGGAGGCCACCGCATTAACAACTCATGGGACTGACTGCGCTGCAAGTAAATACTGGTACACTGGAGATTTACGATAAAACTGAATACTTATGTGTTTGTGCAAAGTTGTATCTTAGCATGAATGCAATTTAGGGAACGTCAAAGGCAGTCACTGGTCTGATGTAAAATGCCAGCAGCACAGACGTCACCACTGCAGCAGAAAGAGGTGAACGTTCCTCGTTATTAGGGGCGATAAAAGAGAGCGAAGAGGCTAACTAATCCCTAGGAGAGCACGGGGGTTTGTCATACCCGTGACCAAAGGGTGAGATGAAATAGAGGCAGCAGTGCACGCGGTTGTCCTGGATGTTCTTGCGGTTGAGGCCACTCTCGTCCCTGAAGTACTGCTCAAACTGCTGGTCGATGTAGTCGGCCACTGACTTCCAGCTAGAGCAGAAACACACGAAGACGGTCAGTCTCGGAGGCAATGGTCGTTTTCTTTCCTTTCAGGTATTTCATTGAAAGATGTTTGACATGTACCATTCTGTGTTGTTTACAGCATCCCCAAACCCAGGCGTGTCCACGATGGTGAGCTTCAGTTTGACACCTTTCTCTTCTATATCCACCGTGTGTTTGGTGATTTCTACTGTTTGTGTGATGCGCTCTAGGGAAAGGACACAAACAGACCACTGTCGGGAAAATATTCAATAAAACAACAACAAAAAAAAGTACATCAAAAGCTGTGTCTCTCTCACCTTCAGCATTGAGCAGCTTCCTATCTTTATAGAGATCTGTGAGAAAGAGACTGTTGACCAAGGTGGACTTTCCCAGGCCAGACTCCCCTTCAAACAAAGAACAACAAAGAAGTAAAGAGCAAGGTCGGAGTCTTTTCAGTCTCTTCAAAGCAGAAGGTGGGCTTAAGATCAAATGTCTGCTAATGTGCAGACGAGGACTTACCTGCCACCATGAGCGTGAAGTCAAATCCCTTCTTCACCGACTTGCGGTGAACCTGGTTTGGCAGCGTTGCAAAACCCACGTACTCCTTGTCCTGGTCCTGAAAAACACACAGAAATAAGAAATAATACATCAGGGAAGCACACACTACCCTGAATATATGACTAGAACGACACAGCTCTGTTATCAACCACTCCAAAAGTTTAACACTCCCACAAAAGTTTGAAATAAACACCAAATGAAAAAGCATCACTGCCATCTCACAGCACTAATCACAACCTATTCCACCAGAGGAATATGAGCACAAATCTACCTGCTTTAAATAGCACATAAAGCAACATATTACAGCTCAGTCACATCCTCTCAACCTTCTCCATCAGCACATAAACAACATCGCCTCCACAGCAGAACTGAACCACACAGATCTTGTTCATCCTGTCTGGGGTTCCTTGACCCAGCGTTACCTCGTTATTGTTGTACGGGTCATATCGGCCCCAGGGGCTCTTGGGCCTGGGGACTGACGACAAGTCAAACTCCACACTTTTGCTCTGCGGCACGCTGGGCTCTGAACAGGAACCCGACTCCGCCCGGCCCGCCACAGGGGGGCGCAGATGTGGCGGAGTCTGAGGGCGGTCTTCGCCCTCAGCTTCCCCGTCTGCGTCATCGGGCTCATGGCCGTGATGGTGGTGGTGGTGGTGTGTGTGGTCACGGTGGCCGTGCCCTCCTTGGTGGTGAGGGTCTTGCATAATGTTCTCCACCTCTGAGTCGTCTGAATGGCTTGAATGCTAGAGAGACACCACGGTGGAAGGGGGCGGATGAGGCGGAGGTAGAGGAACGGGTGGAAACAAAAAAACACAGGGCGGAGTGGAAAGTTCAGGTTTCATTGTGGAAGGGGAAGGGAATCGAGATCCAGAGGGTGGAAAATGAACACTTTTAGAAACGGTCGCAATATGTTATGGTGACGTAAAATAATGCGACATGAAAGGAACAGCTGGTTATCACCGTCCATCATCATTAATGAGGATGGATCATCTCAGGCGAGCAACAACACCAGACGTCTATCTCGGTGTATTTGCGTGTTATTTCATTACTATAACACTAATATTGAATGAGCTGTGATACGTGGACATGCATATAATGGAAGCAGAGAGTGAGTTTTTCCTCCATCATGGATTATAAATCTGCTGAGCACTTCATAAATTTTGCAGCGCTAATGTGAGGCCAGAAGGTTTTCTTTATGGTTGTTATTAGAGGACAGGCATTAGGGTACATAAGTTCAGCCTTATACACACTAAGCTATCAGAAATAAAGCTAAAATTAAAAATGAAATGTAAGAGGATACATAGCTGAAGTGTAGGATGCTGTGCATATTCTGCACTACAGTTACCACAAACTAAAGTCTCCCTGCTAGTCGAGCACAAAGTAAATTATGCAGTGGTCCTCAGAAAGCAATGAGGCAATTTAAATTCAGCAGTAAGCCCGAACTGTGACTCATGTTATGTTTACGCCCTATGTACGAGCTGAGGGGTAAAAGTACGGGGCAGAACTTAAACTTATAAGATACTAGTCTGTATGAAAAATATCTATATATTGCTTTTGGCGAGGCTCACCGGGTTAAGTTGACTAAATCACATAAAGTCTGCCACTAGAGGGGGGATTTAATGAGGAGTTCAGGTTTTCTTGGAGGGGGGGTGGGGGTGTCACTGGTACCTGTTCAGCATCACGGTCCCTGCTGTGATTGGGGGAGGCAGGGCAGGAGTCATGCTCGTCTGATGAAGAGTGAGCCTCATGGTCACTGTCCTCCATTGCAACTGGGGCTACAGTGCACTCTGCAATCTCCAACCAGAAGGGCGCACACACGCGGAGAGGTTTACCGGGACAAAGGGGGACAGGGAGGGTCGCCATGAGGGAACAAGGTGCGTGAGGTTCAAGAGCCGGGAGCAACGGGACAAAAGGAGGGACCGATCGGGAAAGACGATAAAACAAGACGGAAGAGGAAAAGAAAATAAATTAAATAAAGCAAAAAAGTTACGACATATAAAAACAACAACATGCCATTTACCAGAGGAAATGGTGTGATTGCAGTGCAGATAAGAGGAACCAGAGAGAGATGATTGAGCGATGCTTAATGGCATTTTGACACCAGACCATTCAGTGTTTCAGGCACCAACAATACACCAGCCCAGCCCCATGTCAGAGCCAACAGATCATCTGTGCCAGCTGCATAATGCAGCGAGTCTTTGAAAGTTTGATGAAGAGCAAAGTAAAAGATGCCGAGTCACACTTCTGCCAAAGGGTGTCAGGTATTTAGAGCCACTCTGGAGTCAATGATCACCATTTGTTTTATTCGCTTACAAGGTAATATCCTCACTAGGAAGTATTTTAAGCCTGAAGCTAAATTTCGACAGATTGTTAAGTTTGATATCCCTCCATCACTGTAAACCTCACATGTAATCTTTCACCCGTACACGGTCCGTGTCCTCCGTCCGCGGCCTACAGTTTTAATTAAGCTTTAGAGCTTTAGGGCAGAGGAGAAATTGATAGTTTCACAGTTTGAAAAGCAGTGACCTGCTTTCCTGTGCTACAATCAAAGCACAGAGATCAATGTCCAACATGGCGGATCCTGTGACCCACATAAAAGAGATGGTCGATCGCAAAGCTCCGACAACTTTGGAGCAGAACCGCCGACAACAATATAATTAAATTTCCATCTGTTTGATTTTGGTGGGACAACCAAGATCATCAGATGTAATCTCTTGAGAAAATCACAACTGCCGTGCATACAGAAACAACATCAAACCACAAAAGTCTTCATCTTTAGTAAAAGGGGATCCCAAAAGTTGCATCACAAACTCACAGAACCCCCCCCCCCCCCTACACAGAGCCTCACCTGTGGTACCTTTAATCAGCACGTAAAGCCTCTTCTTCTTCTTGCCTCCGTGTTCACTGCTCGTCATGCCCGCTCCAGCAGGAAGCAGAGACCCGAGGCTCCAGCATTTATACGCCTCCATCCCAGAGGACACAGGGACCTTCAGCCCCATCGAGCTACTCAGCGCCCCCCCACCCCCAGAGAACTGGTCAGCAGAACTGACGAGCCGCGCATCACCGTTCACGCCAAGAACACGCTGTGATGCTGAATCTAGCAGTATAGAGCTCTTTATGAAACACAACACAACATACGAGGACAATTAATGCTATTCTCCAACACACGTGCACATTGATGGTTCAGTAAAGAGTCATGACAAACCTCTACAGTGAATACAACCTGTGTATCCAACCAAGAGCCACTTGAGCTGCTTAGCATCCCCATCATGATCAAAAGATGATATACTAAACACAACCTGCTGTGCTAATGAATGCACTAATTAAGCTTATAAATAAATTAATTAGAAACTATTTAAATACCAACGTACTTTGCCTTCATGTTCCACATTAAGCATTGAGGAGATTTCCTCATTCATATGCAAATCTAAGCAGCAAGTTGCTCCAAAAAATGTAATCCGACCGTCTCCTCCGTGGGGTGTTTGTCTTCACAAGACACACACACACACACACACGATGACGTGGTGTCTGGGATAAAACCACACACACACTTATTATTCATGTTTAGCAGCAGATGAAACACTTTGAACATTTTCTCTATTTCTTATGCCGCATTATAAACTTCAAAACCTTTACATTTACACGTACGTTATCTTCTTGAGGAGTGTGTGTGTGTGTGTGTGTGTGTGTGTGTGTGTGTGTGTGTGTGTGTGTGTCTTTCCCTCAGTGGACCCTATACCTTCTGAGCTGGGTCAGAGGTTTCTGTCCTCTCAGCCACACATGCTATCTGGTTACACATTCTTTAAGTCGACGTGAGGCATTGCTGTGTGCAGGTGCTGGACTCACTTTCCACTGAGCACTCTGAAGTCAAAACTGGAACGCGATGCCACATTTTCCTCTCCAACCGAACCAGCCAGTTTATCGGCCCGTGATGTTATTAGTCTTGATAGTTAAGGTATAAATACACAGTTATAGCGGAAAGGGTTTAAGGCACTCGAGAAGGGAAGGAATTTCACTGTTGTAGGAATCTCTTTTTTAATACATGTCTGCCCAGGAGGCCAGAATCACAGGTTTTCTTTTGAGCTCTCGATTTGATATCCGGACAGGAGAGAAAAAAAAGGAGGTGTAAAGGATCTCAGGAGAAAGCAGATGATCACAGCTCAAGCACAAAAGTGTTTGGAAAGCACGATGTCCTCGATAACAATCAGAGCTGCTTGGTGTTCCTGGCATCAGTATTAGCAACCCCTCCTGGAGGAAAACGAAGATGGGAGAATTGTTACGCTTCAGTGATCTCAGAAGTTCAACCGAGAGGAGAGATTTGATTCGATTCTTACTGTGAGAACTTTTTCCACACGCAAACATTTCCACTAGTCCAGAGCTTCGTGAGGCCCGTTTCTCCCGTCACACAGAAGCAGTTTAACACTCGATCCTTTGCTGGAATTTAATCCCACTCAATCGCTCTTTTTTTGCGTCACTCGCTGAACAGTTTTCCACAGATCAACCGCAGGTGGAAGTCTGACTGTGCAGGGACCTGTGCTATAACTGTTCAACTCTCCAAAAAAAAAAGGAAGTCAATCAGACATGCCGAAGTTTATTATCATAATTTAAGTTATTAGTGTTTTGAACAACAACAACAACAACAACGGGACATATTGTTTCTTTTAAAATTAGTTTTTGCATGCTAACAAACCGACCACATAGTTCATTGCAATGACATAAAGCATGCTAAACATTAATAATACACATTGTGTGTGCAGTTTATATTATTATACTGTTAAAAACAACACATGGTTTTGTTTATCTTTATTTGTTTACCTGGTGAGCTTAAAGATCACACCGTCTGGATGGATATAGACGAGTGCAGCTAATTACTTCTCTGCATGATCCATTTATATTTTCCATGTTATGCTATTGGTTCATATATATTCCAATAAGATATTCACTGATGTTTCCTGTAAGTCTGCCTGCTCCCATTAACCCCAATAGCTTCTGTGTCTCTCTCTTTTGACATTTTAACCATTTTCCGTCCTAATTCTGACCTCACCTGATGAATCAGATCCATAATTTAGATAATAACATTTTTAAATATTAGTGATATTGCATAGGTCTGGATGAGTCTATATTATATCCTAACATTGTTAATATTTGTTTAAGCTTTAATTGTCAGATGAGTTTTAACAATAAAAACTATATATTCGCATTGTTCCCTCCCTGCTCAGATGGCATGCTTCTATCATGCATGAATTGTAGTTTCGTTTGTGTTTTAGGAAGTTTGCCCATAGTTAAGTGTCAAATACTCTAATATCATCCAAAGTCAAACATGTACTATCTGCCAACAATCTATATCTGTGTTGTGCACGGCCACACTACCAGATCACAGCCAATAGAAAACCAAAGTCAGGCTGTCGTGTGTGTAGCAGATAAATCAATATACTTAGGAAACACATGATTGACGGTCCATACAAACATCAATCCAGCTCTGGTGAGCCATAACAACACAGAAAACACACATCAGTCATTGTTCCTTTAAAATAAAACATGCTTTGTCAATTAAAAGTAAGAGAACCAACAAAACACTTAACTTTGAGTACGATTGCATCTTTGCAGTATTAATTAGACGATGTGTGAAAACAGTCTTCTGTATCTAGAATAAAACCTAATGGGCTCCGACATCAATTTCACACATTTTCCTTCGGTGGCCTCACAGAGTCTCCCACTGGAACGAGTCACAGCTGAGACCTGAACCAATTACAATTTCCATAACTAGTCAAACTGACATTTCCGTTCCTCTTGAGGGTTCGGTCCACCGTGACTAATCAGCAACCTTTATCAGCTGTCATGCAGAGTTTCGGATAAATAAGCCTGAGACCCGGTGAAACCACATGGAGCTGGTTCAGGTCCAGAGCGGCTTAATAAAGCTGAGGCCCTGGAGCGAGACACATGGACAAAACACAACTTCAGGACTACTTTGATACAAACACACCTTCATATACAGTGATACAACTCAAGCCTACGTGGCTTTAAATACTTCCTCACATTACTTCAAACATTTTCTAATAAATTAGACATAAAGATATGTGGACAGGAACGTTAAGTCTTAATGAAAGCATCCGTCTTTGTCAACAGCTGCTTCTTTGGCATTTCCTGCAACACATGAGTCGATGCCTCTGAACGGACGCTTATGCTGAACTTAATCTTGTGCTCGATCTAAGATTTGCGCTCTGCAGGAGATGCTGGAATGTCCCGTTTGTCGTGTGAATTGAGTAAAGTGGAGCTAAAGCAGCTATTTGACCACAGAGCAGTTTATTGCGTACACAGGGATCCGATACTTTTAATGAAATGTAATAAGCACTCTGAGGGGCAAATGGCAGGTTGCTGCACATCTACAGAAACAAATGCCCTCTCAGTGGAAGCTTATCAAGGAGACCATTGTAAGTAGGCTCTTGAGTATGTCAGAGACTTGTGGGATGTTCTATGAGGAGACTAGAGCCCATGCAGTCCCTGAGAAACAATTGAAGGACATGAAACCCGTTTCAACCTGAACACGTGTGGTTTGCTCCGCTGCTTTGTTAGTGTTGGATCGTGGTAGTGGTTTTGGCTGCCACGGTGCTGACAGATGATGATTTGTTGCATGAAACACAGCGGGGGGGGGGAGCCCACTTGGAATGCTCCCTGTACGACATGGGAAATGCAATCAGAAGTTACAAAGAAACTATACGCCGTGTTGTTATTGACCTTCTATGATGAAAGCAGATTTCAGCCTGGGAGGAAATGCAGTCGACAGAGTCATTTATAATCCAGCTGCAATGATTACAATGCCATTATTCAATGAATGCTTAAATCATTTTTGCCTTGGCAAGCTTCGCCCCTGCTGGCAGGAATGCTTCCTTAAACTGGAGGCTGCTCAAGTGTGGGAGATGGAGCACACAGTGCAGTAACCGATTTGTATGCTCTGATCTTAAGCTCCTGTTGCATCTGAGACAGCCTTTCGAGAAAAAAAGAATGAATATAAATGTGGATATTCAAAGGCATTCACCAGAAACAACGCTCTGTTTATCCCGATGTTAAAAAAGTGAATGTTGTGGAAAGCAAAGGCTGAATAGCAGTGAGGTTTCCCCTTGTGGCGAGGCCAGTAGCAGGTGGTGAAGTGAGCCATGTGCGCCCTGTGTGAATGCTGTGGTTGTTTGGATAGTTATAGCAGGACTCTGTGTGGAGCTGGCTCAGTGCAGAGGGAGAGAGGGGGAGAGACAGAGAGAGGGGGACAGAGACAGAGAGACAAAGAAAGAGAGAGAGAGAGAAAGAGACAGAGAGAGAGAGACAAAGAGAGCAAGAGAAAAAGAGAGACAGAGACTGAGAGAGAGAAAAAGAGAGCGAGAGAGATGGAGAGGGAGAGAGAGAGAGAGAGAGAAAGAGAGAGAGAGAGTGAGAGAGAGAGAGAAATAGTCCTCCTTCACCACACAATAGAGCTGATCAATTTCCACGTGACCTTAACTCCACATATTTAGTGAAACAGAAAACACAATTAAGAGTTTCTCTTGAGGTTCAAACTCACAGGACGAGAAAGAGATGCCTAAAGGAACACTAAAGGAACCTGCATCTCTGCCCCAAATGAATTCCTGTCAGAGTCTTCCACCATCAGAGACACTCAGACACTCTCAATGCATTAAGCCGTCACATCGGATCAATACACGTGAGCTTTAACATCTTAGAGGTGGACAGCAGGGAAAAAAGCTCAACACTGTGTTTCTGCAGTCATGTGGAAAACTAAAACCTCTCAGTAGCTCTGCAGAAAAATCATCATTATTTATATGTTCATAGAGTAAAAAGACATGTCACATGTCCAGCTCACGTGTGGATAATCTATACGCTGACACATGTGTATATGCAGCAGAGAGGAAACCTGCAGCCACAGACGACCATGTTGGACAGTTAGAAAGAAAGAAACACAGAGCGGTCCACAAACAGAGAGATATACTTAATTGCAGGGTCAGCTAGAAGAAAAGCAACAAGCACATACCTCTGTATCACCGTTTGTTTCTGTGTCCGCTGCCATGTCATCTGTTCAGTACCAGTATTGCTTTAGTTCCACCAGACAGCCAGAGAAGAGACAGAAACCAGTACAAAAAGAAGCCTTTGGAAAGCTGCAGACTGAGTGTCACTTCTTTAGTTTCAGGGCACCCCACGTTACATAAGCATACCTATTTTCTCTGCCTCACCAATCAGATGGCATTCAGTTCTCTTCCTACTCCGCCCGCCCCCCCCCCCCCCCCCACACACACACACACTTGGACTGGAAACCTCTTTCTTTTTCTTTTTTTTTTAAACAGGTACACCATCTATCTCTGCCACTCTGCATCTGGAGGATTTCAATAGCCCCGCCCTGCTCTCGTGTTTTGGCCAATCTGCTGCCGATATGCAGATGAGCCGAAGTGACGGCAGACCGTGTCTGCAGAGGCGTCCCGGCTTTAGGAAGGTGACGCAACATCTGCCCTGTCACCTTGCTGCAAGCCTGTCGTGCCCTAAATCCCACAGCCACACATGTGGGATCGCACAGATCTGTGCACAACGCACACACAAACACATCTTCATCACTACTACAAATGTGCATGAATGAAGAGCGTAGATATGTCTCAACTGATACAGAAATCAACTACTACTGAAATAATATAAGGTGTGGAAATAAAAAAAATAAAAGATATAGGAAAAACAACAGCAGTATGCACAAGACTTCTTACAATGGCTGTCACATCCAACCCAGACCCTCCAGCTGGCAATACCAGGACCAGAGTGGTACAAGAGGAATCTGTGTGTGTGTGTGGTCATTCATGGTGGGGAGGAGAGGTGACTTGTGGCCTACATGCTACAAATAATCTTTTCATCTAATACATTCTCACACACACACACACACACACACACACACACACACACACACACACACAAATGGGCCACAAAGCCCTTCCATTAATCTTGATTGATCTCTGAGCTTTGCAAGTCTTACAATACTCACACATTCTTAAGGAATCAGGGTTTTGTGATTAAGTCATTGCTGTGGATGTTGTAGGGAAGTGAATGAGCTTAATGAGTCTCATCTAGATACTGCCTGGCTTATAAAAAGAGATATTTTAGAGACCGTGACTTGTCTAAACCACAAAGACAGAGCTCTGGTTTGAAAAGTTCAGCTTGTGTCTGGGATATGATCTCCAGTACTTCAGTTCAACATGAGGAAGAGAGGAAGAGAGAGAGAGAGAGAGAGAGAGAGAGAGAGAGAGAGAAAAAGAAAAAAAGAAACACAATTTAGCTGAGAATTCATTCTCTGCCTGTGGGAGGAAGAACTAAACGTAACACGATCCCAATCTTAATAGCCCACACTGCAAAGTGTGCCAACTTACACAGCAGTAATAACTACAGTAAGTAGTAGACGGATAGCAACACAAACAGTATCAGGTCAACAGACATGCCAGTCTAACAAACCACACAGTAGGCAAATCCGCTCCTAAACCCCCCCATGCATTTCATCTTACAGACGGGAGACGATACTTCCTGTAAGGAAAGACTCAGGGGGAATTCAGGTCTGCGTTAATCCTCTCTGGCTGGCCCTCATCATGAGGGTGATTATCATGGACCATCTGAAAGGGCTGACAGAGCCCGAGGGATGGATGGCTTTAGATATACCATCTCAGGCCGCACGCACACATTCAAGGACATGCATCAACGTATACTGTATGTTGGCACACACACACGCACAAGGGTCAGACACACCAGACATGACAGTGCCGTCTATGGTGCTGTGAGGATCACATGACCGGCGGTAATTAAATTGTCTCTTTGTCCCTGTTTACATTGGGAGGTCGTCTGGCTCTGGTCCAGCAGGACTGGAATGAGTTCCTTGATATAAACCAAATCAACATCTGCAGCCGACAAACGCTGGTATACAGAGAAAGACTAAAGTCGACAAACCAAGAAGAGAAGCCTGATCCACAAAGCAGGACTGTCTGTGCTTAAATCTCATTTACTTATTGTGGAGGACGCAGCTGTGCCCCATGGGAACACACAGCGGAGAGAGGGCAGTGCCACCTGCTGCTGATGACTGGAACAAACAGCTGGACTACAGACGAACAGCTGTAGACGTAGCTGTGGGTGTGTCACGGAGGGCATTTATTGTTTGTTCACATGTGTGTTTGGCCTTTTTTGACTTTTAGTAGCAGAGAAGCACCGGTGTTACTTCTGACATTGACGACGGTTTTGTTCAGTTAAAAAGCCACGACAGTGACTCAGCATGGAGAAGACCAGCACCCTGAACTGAATATGTGAAGGTATAAAACAGAAAAAAGGTTGGGCGATTTAGTTATGAATAATAATATTTTCTCTTGTATCAATATATTTTACAATATAAAAACAAATGGAGAAACCTCATATAGTTAATGCTTATCAGAATCGACTGTGTGCAGCTGTTAAGCATTACAGACAACCTTGTATTTATTACAGTTGGCTTGGAATGACGATCATATGGTCACAATATGGTTTCCACTAGAAGTTGATCTACATAATGCCCACACCAGCTCTGAACACACCGACAACCTCCACCCCGAGCACCAGCAGTCCCGTGACTTAGCCTACGACACGGTGATTAGTGCGAGTTTGAGAGGAAAATCCAGGAAAGAATGAAAACCTGTGCAGCTTGAGGTCAACAGGAAATATGCAGAAACTTTGAATTGGATATACATTTTTGAGAAACTGGATGAAACGTGTCAGCAGCTCAGTAACAGTCAGTGGATGCTGACGCCCTCTGAAGCAGATATCCACCAGGAACATAAATATCGCTCAACAATAGCGAGGAACGCTGGATCTGCTGAACTTACACTTCCTACACTTCCTCCTCCATTCAATTAAGGCTCTTTATCTGACATGGAGAGATTCCTGTTGGAAAGCGGCTAAAGCTTTTTCTCACTTTGTTTTTTCCCCTCCTTGAGAAGGTGGCATGGTCCAACAAAAGGCTCATGTGGCTCTGGAGAGGAGGAGGGGGGGGGGGGGGGGGGGGTGGTCTCTCTGCTGTTCCACTTGAAGAAAGGGAGAGAGGCTTTTCCAGATTGAAAGAGAGGAATTCCTTTGTTCACTTTGATTCATTTTAAATCACACAGTATATTACAATCCACAGTCATTTACAGGTTTAGGAGGGACATAGCTGGTATCTACAGTGTGTTCATGGGATGCCAGATGTATGGCTGCTGATTTAGCTACATTTGCTCTATTTTACTCATTCATCTGGACAGAGATCTACAAAACTAATTTTAAAAAAAAGCAGAAAATAAGGCAATTATGGCCGTAAGAACGGTGTTTTGGGGCGTGTGCACCGTTCTGTTTGTAATCTTTTCCAACAGTTTGAGAAGTCTGAACTGCATCATTAGCAAGAAGCATGGACGGTATAATGTGACCTCGCTGAATTAAGAAACAATTGTTCTAAATATCAAGCAGATTTTAGTGCTTATCGAAATCAGATAAGCACACACAAGACGCTGGAATTACTCTACAGAAGCCACAACAAAGGGTCCGCTTCCCCCCCGAGCTCTTTCATATCACCATCTCTGGCAGAGACCTGGGTTTTTAAATGAGTTGTACTGTTTATTCTCATCCATCATTCATAATGAGAACCAGGAGTTATTACGTCCATTGGTTTCCAGTGACTTCCAGAGAGTCGAATCATGAAAAGAACCCAGATTAAACTGACGTGGACCTTGTCTAGAAAGGTGCTATTGATATTTAGTCAACACCTGTGAGGCGAAAGGCGACGACAGACAGAACAAGCCCAACATCTGCTGGGCGGTGAACTCTGTTTGCCCCGGTGAAAGGTGAAAGGAAGTCACCGGGGTTGTTGCGTGGACTCGCTTCTGCAACAGTGAGCTCCAGCCAGCGTAACTCCCACATCACACGAACACTAAACCACCGTGTGTGATGTGCTGGCTCCTGCCGGGCCTTATCTCAATGCTACTGAAGAAGGCGGAGTCTGAAGTCAGAGCCACAGATCTGCTGAAACAGTGCTTTGTGTCTGGAACAGATTCAATGAGAGCTATGACATCAGTGTCTGGACCGGGGTTTCCCGTCTTGCCAAATGTGCCAATCAAGTGGAAACAAACTGAAAAGTAGTTTCTCAGATTCATTACTTTTGCAACAACGGATTAAGAAACCGCAGTCGTCGGTCCCCCGGGCAGGACGTGTTGGGAGGCTGACTGTTCATTACAACATGAGCTTTATGCAAAACAAGTTTGACTACGGTGTAAATTTGCACTGGAGGCAAAAACACAAGCCTGGGAGATGATCTGTGAAGTTCAGCTTTACTGCTACATTAACATTATCGGCCCCATGTCAAATCTGAGCTTGGCGTAAAATATAAACGTGCTTTTGTTGAGCCCTTTATTAATAAGCATTGAACGTGCGACCCAAAACCAGCAGCTGTGTGTGCACTTTAAAACCGTTTCCCAGTATCCACCCAACTAATATATACATCTCTTCACCTTCAACCATCTGTTTTATTAGGTGAGGTGGATGTGACTCCGCAGGAAGAGCAGCTCATCCACTAAACGCAGGATTGGCGAATCGATTGCCGGCTTCTACGGTCAACATGTCAAAGTGTCAGACACTGAACCCCAAATTGCTCCTGACGGTTACATGTCAGTGTCTTGCATGGCACTGTGTTCTCCCACACCACATCCATTGACACATTATCATATGATGTCCTTCTAGGGAGCAGAGTTCAGCTATGAAACAGGCGTGATGTTTGTGGGAGATTAACAAGTGTTTATTGAGCTGGTTGTGGATAGCCATTGTTGTTAAATGCAACATATTGTAAGATGGAGCTGGTGTTTATAAGGCCTTTTTACAACTGGAATTAAATCTAGTTAGATTTAGCTAAACATAAAGATCTCTGCTAAACTTAGGGATCAGTAGGACAGGAGATATTTGAGCTGACGATAGTAACATGTACTAGTCAGCACAGAAAGGATCAAACTTTCTCATTTCATAATCCTTTCATGTCCTTTCACAGGAAAACCTCCAACATCTGCAATAACTCAGATCGTCTCTTGGGATAAAAGATTTCAGAAATAATAGGATGAAGGATTTCTGATGCATGTTATTGCAAATGACGTCGCTGATATCAGAAATATACTGACCAAAGAAGAGGCAACACATCACTGCACAAACGGGCTTCTAGACTGCTGCGGTGAACCGTAATGTATATTTGAGCGAAGAGCTCAATGTAACACACAAACACGTGAATACACACACGACAGGCCTTTAAGCAGATGGTCAGTGTGCATGTGCACTCTTGGCACAGCCATTACACAATAGTTATCACTATACAGCAAAAGTGTTACTTCAAGTGAGAGAAGTCAGATATTTGAAAGTGTTAAATTCTTCTGAAGCAGAGAGGACTTGAGTTTGAGGGTAGAACCTTCTGTACCGACTCCTTTCCAAAGAGAGCACCATTTTAGAAATCCACCACTTAGACATCCTATTGTCCGTGGAAAGTTTGGGGAGATAAAATATACAAGAGCTCAAAATTTCTTCCCCAAATAAACAAGATCAGGATGTTTCACCTGGATCCAATATTTGCCAAGAGCAACACTGCTCTTGGTTATCGTGCCATTCCTCCATTCGTCTCATATTTCAAATGTTGTTGAGCATCATTGATTGACAAGTGGCAGCCGACAAGAGTCTGTGATTGACGCTCCAGACACCACATGAGGAATCCTTGTGCTCTGAGGGTTATGAAGCTGTTCGCATAATAAGTTCAGAAGATGTCTCCCCATTCTGGGGCTAAAAAGCTCTTTCAAAGGCTGGAGGAAGGAGGTGGTCACATCTGGCCTTCACCTGTACATGAGCCCAGCTCGAGCTGATTTGCAACCATGTGGCCTCATCAGTCTCTGCTCTCATGTGGTTAAACAGTTTCCGTCGTCTGCGGGTGTGTTTTGTAAAGTTAACATTTAAATTTAGATGACTCTTTTAGCTGACAAATCCCGAATAATAGTAAAAGTGAATGATTTCTGCTGATTCTGATTCAGGATTCAAGAGATACTCGTCGACCCGGGACTTGTACCCGTAACAGATGGCGTTGGTGACTTCTGGGGCGGTGCCCGGCCGGCCCGGGCTCCAACATGAACTACACATAATTGTCCCCTTCCTCTTTCTCTTTCCATCTGCTCTCCATCCTCCCGGATGTAATCTGTTCTCTAATCTTGATGCCCGAACACACCAAGAGCCACAAAAACAAAAACAAAAGCTTGGAAACCTCAACACAAGTACCCACACACACGAACAAGATGCTTTGCCAACTAACTCATCTGTGATGCCACTGATTTTAGTAGCTCAAACATAGGTTGTGCTAGCTAGCATGCAACCCCTTCATATAGGATTCACAGTCCTCTGCCAGCTGCTGCTGTACAGCTGGAACATATACTGACAGGAACATCTGCCTGCCAGGAGCAGTCCCATACAGAGGAAAAAAGCCCCGACTGTAACACCACTGTACATCGCTGTCACCTCAGTAACATATCAATCTCCAGACATGCAGGTAGAGGAGACAGAGAGAGTCCAGACAGTCATTAGCACATATTGTCCTTATAGAGACTCCTGACTGGTTCGGAGGACACTGTGCTGTGAAAAACAACTGATTGGAGCATCAAAGCATCAGACCATCAGAACTAAAGGAAGATTGTTGAAAACATGCCGGGTAGCCTGTAGCCAAGCTTATCTCTCCTCTCATCACAATGCAGATGACACGCTGCACTTACCATTCTGCAGATGACCAAGACAACCACACACACACACACACACACACACGACCCAGTAGAGGACAGCGACCGCCCGTGAGCTGCTCCTGGTCTGTACGGACCAACCAGCTGCAGCAGAGCTACACAGTGTTACAGGCGGACATTAATAACGTAATGCTGCACACTGGCTGCTGCTCTGCTGCAGCAGGAGTGGAAGAAAAGAGGGAGAGGATTGCTCGAGTGTGAGGGTCAGACAGAAGGAGGAAGGAAACGCCGTGTGTGGTTCCGGCTAACTGACGGACCTCAGGTGGGAGCTGCAGTGTCAACAAACTCTAACAATCCTAATGTTAAAGTATCAAAACAGCATCATCAGCATTTAATCCTGATGTTTGGGGTCCTAGAGACCCCCCAGGCCTCTGTAACAGCTCAAAAAACATACTCAACATCGTTTCATTGGATGAAATGATGCATTAGCTCCATTTGACTCCAAATATAAAACATTGTACGGTTCAGAAACAAAAACGCTAAGTATGTTTAGCCAAGGAACTTGGCTTTGTGATTGGTGCATGACAATAAACACAGCGTAATAGCAAAATAGATCATAAAAAATATAAAAAATGTAAGATAGAATATGATAAACAAACAAACAAAATAAGAGTATAATAAGTCCGTTCACATGCTCTATACCTGTGATTGACTTGTTGTTTATTCATCTCAGAAACACAGAACACATTTTTATGGTTAATTAAAAGCCAAATCAAATAATAAACTTTATCGGTTACTGCGATGGGATCACTACAACCAACTTTTGCAACAAGCTCCACGACACGCATTAAAAGCTGCAGAGAGGGCTGTCCACTCTAGTTTGTTTAGGTAACTGCTGTCCTGGCTAGAGTGTTTGGGTACATTCAGTGGGGCATGATAATATTTATTTAGGCTGTGCATAGCCGGCTCCCTCACACATGAACTGAACAGTATACTGTAGCGGAGAGTGTTTCAGCGTCAAAGTTAGCACTTCTCTCCCTTTAAGCTTAAACTTGTCACCAGACTTGTAAGTGAAACAGTGACGAAATTATGAATAGCACAGGGTGTGCATCAGCAGAACTCACACCTCAAGTCAACGAGGTGTCAAAAGGAAGCGGCACAGAGTCAGCGACACATCTGGCCTCCTGCAGTGTCTCACACAGCGTGACTTACCCCACAGGTACAGTTATGTACCGAGAGTTCCATATTGGGATTTTTGCAGATGTGAAAACGCTTGAGCAATAAACGTCAGACAGTAGCTCTGCTGATATTATGAGCTACTTGAAGGCCAACGCCAAGTCAATAACTGTCATGGAATCTCAAAGCTGCCCTCATTCTTAAAAGTGGGTCATTGCACCATCAGAGAGGACCTGTGTAGAGGATTTAATGTAGTACAATGTAGGAAATACCTCAAAAAGGATGGATAAGTGGAGTGTACACATAAAGCTCAGACTATTAAATGTGATGTATTTCTTCTTATAATCAGAGAGAAGAAAGTGTATTGAGATTGTCTGTTAATGCAGCATTAAATCCAGTATTATTCACTTCTGTGTGCAGTTTTCTCTGATTCTGGCAAGGCTGCAGAGTACGAAGATGAAGTGAGTTTTGAACTGGGCGATAACCAAGTTTTCACCTGGCAGAGACACAACGTTAAGTAGCACAGAAGTCCTCCAGGAGAGATATTTCCGACTCATCTGGGACCGTAAGAGGCCTCTTTGAGGAAGCTGCAGTCAGAAACACTGTGCGAGTCGAGCTGAACGGAGAGACGAGCTCCACTGTCTAACAGCCGTGGGGTCTTCAATGGCCGCTGGGTAACAGCAGGGACTGAGCCACCATGTCACAACGCAACAGTGATGTGGAGAGAAGGATGTGGGTGAAGGGCAAGTTCGGAAGAATTAACAACCGTGACAGGATGATAGCGAGGGGGGGGGGAGCTTTGAGCAACGCAGAGACTGATGCACAGAGAAGCCAGAGATCAAATGACATCTCACAACTATCCACAAGGGTTGTTGCTTCTTTTTCCTTTGGCTCTGTTCACTCTATCCTTTGCAGGCATGACCCCAAAAAGGACAGAAATGATCAGCCTGCCTATGAAATTCACATTCCTGCATTTCATTCAAGTTAAATATGGCTATAAAAATAGATTACATGTACTTTACAACATGTTGCAGAAGCTCTCCATGTGGCACTAAAAGTCATTCCACCAGATGTTCAGAGTATAATCCCCAAACACAAAATGTAGATTTTTTTTTACACAAAGTGACCAAAGCACACATTTAGGAATGATCAGACTGGATTGCATTGTAAATACAAACACAAAGTCATTGTAAATATAAAGTCACAACCTAAACTATCCTATGGAAAACAAACACACAGATAATGATGTCAAAGATGGAGTCAAACTGACACTCGTGCACTATTTAACCCCTCGCATGTGTAGATTTTAGAGGATGGTAATCTGTGTGGGTCATGATGTGCAGACATTAATCTGTCAGGGACTATATTGGGACCATGCAGGCCATCTGTAACTGAGGAATAAGCGTCCTGTGTTGACATTGGTTTAAATTAGTGTGTGACAGTGGGGCTCTTGAGTTAAGCTGTAAACTCCAGATGTGTTTGACTGTGTGTGTTTAAGTTCACCAACGCTTCTGTGTGTGTGTGTGTGTGTGTGTGTGTGTGTTATCTATTCTGTGTGAGGGGACAGATTGCTGACAAAGCGGACATCGTCTAGCCAGCAGCTGTGCTAATAACAATAATCCAGTCAGCCACATCTGTAATGTAAAGAAAACCACTGTTTCAGAGGAGAAATACATTAAATGCCATCTAACCACTAATGCCACATGTGGCCAGTTAAGTTATAAAAATGGAAGAAATGGACATTTGCCAGATATATTTGGTAAAAGTTTATAAGATAAATGTTCACGGCAATGTGAAAAATTAAATAACTGCACATAATGGAATAAAAATGAAATAAAACCTAAAACTATTTTGATCATAACCGAACAACTTGTTCGATATAATAAAAAAAATACAAATAAATAATAAGTTATTATATTTACTGGTTTCTACATGTCAATTGCGAACTCTGCATCAGTTTACAAAAGAAATAAGGAGATTGAAGAAGAACTCCATTGCCAATATCTTCCACCTCATGAATTAAAAATACATAATGTAGTTGGGATGCTGAGGACACAATCCGGTGGGTAGAGTACTCTCCTCTGAGTGATTCATATAAAAGCTTAAAGCAGGGAGCTAATGTAGGCAGCAGGACACAGCGGTTGGCACTCCTACCTCACAGAGCATCAGCATGAGTGGAAGTGTACGTGAATAGAAATGTGAAAAATGCATAATTTCAGGGAGGGACTTTTCCTTCTTGTTCCCTTCCACAAGTTGGGAGCGAGGAATCTGATTGCTGACCTTAGTCTGAATTCTCAGGCTAGCTCTATTAATAGCCCAGACACCAGCAGCCGGAGCTCGCTCACCAGGCCCTGCTGGAGTCTGGCTCTAGATGGACCAGACAGTTGATCAGAAAGAAAAACATGGCGCCCGAATCGCCTTCTAAACTCATCCAAGTTAAGTTAATTAAGTTTTTTTTTAAAATGATAGTGCAAAGACCTTGAATTTCAGTCAACATCTGTCTTGCCATTTTCTAAAAATATCAACATCTGTTACTGCACTGACCGGAGCAGAATGGCGAAACATAAAAAAGCCTTCAACATCTCCCTCCAATGCTAATCCTGCAGAGAAGGGGGCAACCCTTCTGGCACGACTCCCAGGGAAAGTGTGCTCCTCCAGAGAGGGGGGAACATTTGTCTCAGAAAGGTATTTAGAGAATATTTGGTGTGCTGCAGCTCCAACACTAACAAGAGCTGGTGGTAAATCAGCTGAAAAGTTGCCTAAATCCAGCAAAAAGATGAATAAAGTCTGAGATGTGACACGCCAGACTTCTGTCATGCTATAAACCGGCTCTCTCTGTTTTATAGTGACAGAGATTTACAGCTCAAGCTTCGTCATGCCACACAGGGATTCCTACTTGAGGTTTGCTTTCTCTAAAGCCCGGGGGGGGGGGGGAATTGGTATACATTGTCTGGTGATGTTATGCAATGCCAAGATATCTTTGTTTTTTCATGCTGTAGTTTTTCCAGTGAAAACAATGTCGTAACCAAAGTGGCTGAGTGGATAAGTGTCCTTTTAGATAAACATGGTCTCAGAGCTGCATCTTACTGTCGAAACAAAGTTTCTCCCCGTTGTCTTGGGACCACAAACGACACCACTTCCAGTGCTGCCTAACTTCAAAAGATGCCCGAAACACAGTCGCTTGTCTACTTTAGTCACCATGACATGCGACACCACTGAGAGACATTTTAACTGCCTTAAATGACAAGTTGCTCTGTGACAAGGTCTCATTTGAACACCAACTTTCAGATGTTCTCAGTGTGTTTTTGTAATTTTATACAATACATCATCAAAGGTCGTCTCCACAAACACATCCTCCTCCTTCAGGGGGGCTCCTAAATATGTCACGTTCCTCACAATCATAAATATCACAAACAGGCGGCGCGAGAGGGCAGCTGGCCGTCTACTGTGTTGGTTAACAGGTGGACTCTTCTGGTCCCTCCAGGTCTCTTCTGTGGTGGGAGACCACTGGTACAGGAGCCTGAGGGGAACTTTCAAACTCTATCAATTTGAATCTGGCCACTCATTGGTATAAATTAAGAAATAAAAGAAGCTGACCCTGCATCAGGAAAGCAGGGATGGGACCTCCAGCAGTTCAAATATTGTTCACACTCTATTCAAGAGCCAATCAGAAGCTTCCTTTCATCCCAGTTTCTCTCAGCTTCTCTGCCTTCTCTGTTTCTTACACACGGTACATAGACTGCGGTGTGCTATGATAACAACACCTCTATCACGTACTTTAAAATCCAATTTAGCATTTGTTTTCAAAGTTGCCATCTGCAGGAAGGAACCAGTGACAATGATACAAAGATCAGAGCCACAACACAACAGCCTTTCTTTAAGAATCGGCACTAATTTATAGACGTTGACAATGACTTCGAATAACTTGACAACTTGACAAACCTCAAGTCCAGCAGGTGTACATGCCGAGTGGCTAACAGTGTGTGAGTTTGGGAGCTTGTCTGTGGCTGGAGATACAGTTTAAACATTACGTTGGACCTTAGAGGTCTCTGGATTTTATGGGAAATTGATTTGATTCATTTCGATGGAAGTAAAGCGGTCACCCTCACCTACACACGTAATCGCTAATTAAATGTTTTGGGCTCTCCGGCATTCAGTGTCTCCTCAGTTTCTGTTACAGCACTGACTTAAAAATATCCTCAGAGTAGAGACATTATAAAGTGGTCCATCTGCTGTAAAAACCTTGTTTCCTGTGTCTTTGTTTTATTAAAAACTGTAAAGACAAATACTAAGACTGCTCAGAGAAAGGTCTGAATTAACACCGCCGGTGTGTATCGCCCTATAAAGAGCTGCCCATGGCAACCTGTTAATCTGCTAAAACTACCGGATGTTTTTCCTTCTTTCCTTTCAATGACCTGGAGTCTAAAAAAAGAGGCTGGAAGAGGTTTTACAACTGTGAAAATAAGGAAGTCATTAGATCCTTATGGCGCTTAAATACCAAGGCCAGCTACATAAAGCAGTCAGTAATGGGCATCCATACTCTGTGTCCTCTTAACCTTTGAAGATCTCACACTCTCACACACACACACGCACACGATAAGATAGACATATGTAATTAAAACTACCTCACACAGAGCAGCAGTGAATGTGGTTTCCTGCCAGTCAGAGGTTTTTGAACACTCAAGCAATTTTGGTTAAATCTCCAGTAATAATGTTTACTGTGAGTTCCACTAAAATAGGAAATATAAACAGAGGAAGAGGTATGAGGGATGTACGAAGTATTTGTGATTGGAATCAGTTGATACCTTGATCAATCTTTTTAAGATGCTGTAGTAAAGAAAGTTGAGTATTTGTCTTGTAGTGGATTGAAGTGTTTTTAGCCTTAATGACATTTCCAGTGGACCCGCTTCAGACGAGCAGTAATTAAGGATGTCAATAGTTCCCTAAAGGGTCTTAATAACAGATACAAAGACGCAGCAGTGATCATGAGCGGCTCGTGAATATTACTCTTTGAACTGACCGACTGTCATAGAGATAAAGTGACAACAAATATCTTTGAGCATTGTGACTTTCACCATCGGTGACTGTGGAATACCTCACATTCATACTGCATGAGTTATGAAGATCTAAAGCGGGATCTGTTCCTAGAAATGATACTTCTCACTGTGTGCTTTTGGTTCAGAAACGTGGAAAGAGAGACGGGCATGAAGCTGGACGGTGGTGGGGTTTGAGCTTCTGGACGGTAGGAAGGTCAACATGCCACAGGTATGCGAGTGTGCTTATGTGGAAGTTAAAGAGAGAAAAGCCTGAAAGCCAGAGGGAGTTATGCCTGTAAGTGAGACGGACTATTTCAGACCGGGAGCTCCTTTGTACACCGGAAGACAAAAATAATATGTTTGGAAAGAAGGGAGCACATGAAAGGGGAAAGAGGTGAAGGAGGGAAAAAGGGGGGAGCAGACTCTCAGGATGGAGGGAGGCAGGAGCCACGAGTCTTCTCTTTGATCCTTCAATAAGATGCACATGTTGTGGTGTTCTCCCAGCTCGTATGAGCCCCAATTCTCACAGAACATTCAGACACTTCCGTCCAAAATCCCAACACGAGCAACAGGGAAGAATTTGATCGTTGACATTTCACATTTCAAAGAATTTACCGCGAGAGTCAGACTTACACACCTTAAGATCAAGGTTGTAATGTCATGAAACCAATCAAAACCCAGACAAGTACCCAAACATGTCACGAGATGATGAAAACATATGATGATCCTCATCAATACCGGCCACATACCGTAGTAGTAGCAGTAGTTTGTTCCAAAATACTCCTTTTAAAATGGGACTATCAAAAATAGCTTGTATTTCTCTCCAACGTCAGTTTCAAAAGAAGAAAAATTCTCAACAGAAAAGCCTAAAGCGGTCAGATTTCAAACACAATTGTGCAGATCTTTTAAAAGAAAACCGACTGACGTGCCAAGAAAGACGAAAGAGATTTTAGACGCATGTAGTAACATCAGTATGCGGAAGAGGGAGCAGATCAGATCTCAACTGATATTATATGCTCCTTATATTTCTACAAAAAGGCAGAATTCACAGATAAATCACCTACAATGCTGCCGAGTCATCTGCAGCTCAACTGGATATGAAGTCCTAAATCTGTTTCAAACGAGTCGTCACATTTGACTTAGGAAACTCCAGAAAATATTTAAATGTCACCGCTCAAAGAGTAGTAAATATTTACAGAGTGGTGGCGTGCCGGCGCTGTGGTTATTTCAGCGTTTGGTTTAAGTCACACACACACACACACACACACACACACAAAAAGGTCAGAGGAAAAAAAATTCACACACCGAGCTGATGGTCAATAAAAGCGCACCTGGTCTCTGGTCTCTGTTACATTTCTCACACTGTTCGCCCACACTGGGCGAGCAGCTACTCTGCCTGTTTGTTTGTGAAGCGCCTATCTATCCGTCGCAGGTTGGGGGTCTCCTGCTTATGTTGGCCGTACGGTCCGGAGGTCTGTGATGTTGAGGCAACACCACTGGTTGAGTTGCACACATTGATTTCTTCTTTCTACCTCTTCTCACTGAATCCTAAAATCACAGCAACATTCTCTAAATATTGTGGCTTTTGTGTTAAGTGTGTTGAACTCCCAGCCTCCTCTCTCCTCCATCCATCATTGTGTCACAGCATGCTATCACAAACCGTGCTTTACTTACACCCAAGTGCTTAAACCCGATACCGCCATCTGTATCTGTTTTTTTTGTGTGTGTGTGTGTGTGTGTGTGTGTGTGTGTGTGTGTGTGTGTGTGTGTGTGTGTGTGTGTTCCTGCTGGTTGTGTTGATGCCGTGGATAGAGGAATATAGTAAGTGTCTTCACTGCCGTTTGGTCTTCCCTTTTCCTTTTCCTCCACATTATCTCCGACTGTACCAAATCCACGCATTTTAAAATCTAAAGCCCAGATGCTGAAGATAAGGGGCTCATTTCCACTGACAAACCGAATCAAGATAGAGGATTCATGTCCTTGACTACATCCCCCTTGTCCTCGAAGAGATCTGCACCATCTCTGCTGCTCTTCCTTTTGGCTTGCCGGGCATTTCCCCTCCCTGTCCTGCAGCATGGTGGGAGCGTCTGGAAGGGTTTTCTTAAGGGGAGTGGAGGGCGCTGCAGCTGAGGAGCACGCTGGCTCTGGACACGCACTACTGTCATCTTTATGCATTAGCACGCGCACACACACACACACGCAAGAATGTTAATTATCACACACATACTTCAGCACTCATGGCTGCCATCAGAAGATGTCTAACTCATCTAATATTTAAATCTTAAGCACTAAAAATAACCAAAAGGCTGATGGGTTAGCCGTTGGCATGATGTGGAATAATTAAATTAGTTGGCATTTAAAAAAAACATAAATGATGGTCTAAATGTGACCTGCAAAACATTATCCACCTAAAGATATATTCCTACACCTCATTAAAAATCATTCACAATCATTTTTCGGGGTACTTTATCACTCCCGTGGTATAAGATAACATCATGTCAGATGCTTTCCCATATGACCATTGGTAAGTAGCTGTTCTGATACTGATATTTTAACGACTGTCCTAATTTGCTATCTGCCTGATGTGCAGCTCTGTCTTCACAGTGCCTGCAGTTAGAGTAAACTCTCTGACTTTGCTCCCAGAAGCACAAAGATAAGATCACAGCCGCTTGGCTCTCGGCCCAGACTATTGTCCATCCTAACGGACATCAGGCTGGTTGATACACCGCCTGAGCTGTGTGGCACGTCACCGCAGCACACGACTTATGGAAAGTCCATAAGATATCCTGAAGTTCAGAGTTTAGACATTACCTACAGTTCCTAAAATGTCTTTCAACAACACTTAGAGCAAGTCAATATCTGCTTCATCACACTGTGGGGTTTTACCTTCAGCATTCACTACTGACATTTTGTGAGGTCTTTCCTCACAGTAGCAGCAGTGGAAAGAACGAGTCCCTTCTTTAACATCTGTGAATAAGACCACTTAACCATTGAACAATGAAACATATACAAAAATGCAAATATTTATGGTAGTGTTTTAACTGAGCTACAGAGTGCATTATGGGGAATTTTCCTTATATGGCTTGTAGTCACCAAATATGGAATTATGGCTTAATTACCGCATAAGCTATACACACATAAGACAAACTATAAGCACAGATTAAACATCTGGAGGAATGTGAGAGTTGTCCCACGAGGGTTCGATGTTAGGAATGGATGCTACAAATAATATAATTGTGCAATGTGAACATGAAACACAAGTATGCAAAAAAAAAGAAGAAAAACAGCCACAGTAGAGATGTGAACTACATCACTGGTTGTCACCATTGCAGAGGACATGCAGTCCTTAGAAGGACAATTGAAGTCTCTCAAATAAAGAACAGCTGGAGCACGACACAGATTATACAGGAAGACTCCTTCACTCTCGTTAATCATGAAGGTTGGACCACTCTGATAACCTCAACACCTGCCCCACTTCCTACCAGAGAGCTTCTCACCCCTGGGTCGCTCGACCACGGCCGGTGTTGCCACAGCGTTTAATGCGTTGCTAGCTTAGTGCAGGGACCGTGGTGGGGGCCATGGGAACTGGGCTGAGATTATTTATAGCAGGTGGGCGGAGCAGGGGCACTTTTCTATGAGGCTTTAGAGGAATGTCTAAGGTCGCCCTCTGACCAAAACTTCTACAGAGCCCAGGCTGACGTGGGACATCTGCAGAGACGAAGACAAGCGGCCAATTAGCTTGAAGGGTATGGTGAGCGGGCCCAGCAAGGACAGGAAGGAAGCGGTGAGCAAAGGAAGCTAGGATGTCAGAGGAGAACCAAATAGGGCAATGGTGCTGTAGGAAAAGCACCGGTGCCACTACTAACATTAACGACAGCTCGGATCTATTCACGTGAACCATGAAGTCGTGACAGTGCGACAGTGAGCGTGCACAATAACAGAAGCTGCCATCACTAATTTATTCATTTACACCGTTAATTTTCTCTGTACGACACCTCGAAATGTCTTCCATGAATTGCATATGTATTGGTAATACTGTATGGTGTTTCTAAAAAATTACATATATTTCATATTTCTCTTGTGATGGTGTTAGTTGATAAAACCCAATATTAACCTAAACAATGACTGGAAGGTAAGGTCGCCATACAATACAGCTTTTCTTCTTCAGGAAGAACGTGCTCTTACAACCAGAAGAATACTGAACACATGATGGTGTCTAATGTTCACAACAAATCCCTCTTTACGCGCTCATCTTTCACCAGCTCTGTATTGTTGTCTTACGGCGGCCTCGTATTCAGTGAAGTGTTGCGTGCCTGCTCCCTAACCCGATTGTTTGCCCTCGCATCAGACTGGAAAATACCCAGAAGGCCGCCTGTCAAAGCCGAGCCCACGGGCCAAAAACCCCCCGCCGCTTAAAGCCGCCACCACTGTGCCATCACACAGCGGATCTCACTACATGCTCGGAGAGTGAAGCCCCCACAACTTTACCCGGTGGAGTGTTACACAGAATGATGGGTTAGGGTTTCACTGATGAGCGACACGCCGCCCTCCCTCACTGAAGGCCTCACAGAGCAGAGTGGCGCTATTGTTGGTGTGTGGATTCACCGAGATAATGCCATGGATGATAGGGTTACTGCACAGGAGCATAATGTTAACATCTGATACTGTACGGTGGTTAGCATTCACATGATAACAAATGGGACTACATGTGTGAAGGAAGAGAGAGAGGTTGTATTGAGATTGTGTCCTCAACACATTGAAGCATGAAGTGAACGTACAATAAGTAGAAATCACAAGATCATGTCTCACACCCATCATTTGACATTCCTGAGGCTTATTTACGTAATGCTTTGTTCTCAATAAAATGTACTGTATGTGTCTCGTCAACAATTAAATGTCAATCAGTGCACAGTGCATATTTCTAGTTTGCAAATGAATGCATCGAGAGTGCACACACACACACACACACACACACACACTAGCAGTGACAGCTAATGAGAAAAACAGACGTAGCTACAAGGGAAACAGAGGAAAGGGGGGAAAACTGGCATCCACTGTAGTAGCTAGCAAGCTAATGGGCTAATAAAGTCCAAGTATAGACCGACTACACTTTGGCTGCAGTGGCAAGCAGCAATTGAAGGCACAAGAAGCTAATGGCTAGTTGAGTAAAAGCCACAGAGGAATGCACCATGGTGAGAGTGTGAGTGTGTGAGTGAGTGAGTGAGTGAGTGAGAGAGACAACCGTCCTCTCCTCTGCTTCTCTAGCCACAGCTGGCACTGCCCATGAGCAGTGACGTCATTCTGTGTGTGTTCATGTATATGAGGTTTGGTGGCATTTTTTAGGCTAACAAAAGGAAGCCACAGCCACCCTCGTGCTCCACCCCAGGGTGCTGCGTGGTTTTACAGAGCCGGGGTGTGGGAACAAGGGGAGGGCACTTCAGTTATGTCAACCTGGACATGAATGACGGCTTTCAGAGGAGATACACACATGCGCTTAATGAGAAGACACAATGGGTGTGGTTTTGAAGAGCAGCAACTAAATTGATGCAGACTTGGACATGCTGCTATTTTAATCACATAGAGAGAGAAAGAGAGAGAGAGGGAGAGAGAGAGAGGGGTGCCAAACTATCCGAGATTAACCAGTGAATGCCGTCAGCCAGCAGCAGCAGCAGCAGCAGCAGCAGCAGCAGCAGCAGCAGCAGCAGCAGCCGCCGCCGCCTCTGGGGCTTGGGACGGATGTTGAAAGTTGCCCCACAAGGTGTTCCCTCTGTTGGCACACACTGCAGCTTTGTCACATAGGCTAGGAATGTTGCTGAGGAAGGAACCGGTGTTTGTCACACCCATACGGATCCACTCTCTCCACCGGTCTGTGAACCGTTTGGGCTTCAAAACAAACACCCCCCCCCCCCCCC
>NW_022280054.1:3331276-3374967 GCF_004355925.1 Anarrhichthys ocellatus | reverse complement strand
CCCCCCCCTCTTTCGTCCCCACTCAGTCGGGCCAAACACAGCTGCAGGGTTTTTCGGATGTAGACAAGCGACATATAGAACGGCAGTAGAGAAGACGGGGGGCAGCACTTTTGACACTGAGGTGGCTGAGGCCACTGGCTACTGGAAAGGTGATAACAGGACACTCAGACAGTAGGATAGGCGGACTCTCTGCTGAAGAATAGGAGAGCTGTTTGGCAACTATCAACACAAAAAAATGTACAGTGAACACGAACAAAGCAGATTGTCAGTTGTCACTTGGCGAGACAAGGAACAAGAAAATCTGGGCTTTCGAGAACACACCTAATTCTCATGCAGCTATTCCTCTTTGGTGTCAAGTGAAACCCCGAAGCATAGAAGCAGAGAGAAGTCACACTAAGCTCAGAGTATTCACAGCAGAATCGCATGCTCAGCTGAACACTTTGTGAATAGGAAATCACAACAGCAGGTCTGTGACTTCAGCAACGCTTGACATCCTAAAACCTCAAGTTTAAATCACTTTTTTGAAACTTTAAAACATAAACTCCTTTCAAATGAACACAAGCCGCATAGAAGCCCGCCTGACCAGCAGAAGCTATCAGGGGTAAAATAGGCTGACATCAACAAACCACAATGCCCTCATTTTGGTGAGATAATCGAGGCCAAATCTCCTTTCACCAGCGACCTACTTCGTCTTCGGCGGCACATTTGAGGGAAAAGTCTGGTTTCTTACCTCATCGTCTGGATAGAGGAGGATGATTGATCCACGGGAGGTCACACATAGGAAAGGAGCAGAGACACAACTGTGTAAACATGTTGTTAACCATGACTTATTGCTACACTAACTAGTGATGCAGACCTACTTAGATATACGTCTTTCTCCAGAGCAACTCGTTGATTAATCAGACAGCCAGCAACATCTACTTCGGCACATCTCTAGATCTAGCAAACATCTGTGATAAAGCTTGAGGGATGATGTTGTGAAAGTATCCAAGTACTTAAAAGACGGCATGAACTTTAGGTTTCAAAAAGCTGAGCGTGCAGGGGCTCTTGGTAGGTTTTCATTTGTACAGATTAGTCCCTTCTCGGGGAATGGGTTGCGATGATACAGGACAGTAATTATTACAGGAAAATATATATTTTGGAAAACTACCATTTCTGCACTCGGCTGGTGAATGTCTCGTGCTTTGCTTCAGGAAACAAACTGGCAGTTAGCTCAAAGTCGGGCTCTTTGCGATCAGTTGAGCATAATTATTCATTATGTTTGCACATTTACTGATTCTTTCAGTTCTTAAGAGGCAAAACAAACTTACTCCAGAGCTGCCTGTCCAGGGAAACTCACTGGCAGTATTACAAATAATGATCCGCTACTTTAAAACTCGGGCCCATCGCTGCCTGTCAGCTCACAGAGCAGACTATGCTCAGACACAGGTCAGGGGACTGAAGTACCATCATAACCTCGGCCACCATTTACATCCACTTTAGGAACCGCAGAAACAAAACAGCTGACAGCTGGACAATGTGTAATGTATGAGCTGTACATTGCTGTCATCAGTACGCTTCACTCCACGGACACTTTGAGTGAAATCTCTGTGGCAGGTAACAACAAAAATGGCTGCAACTTTAGAGCTGAACGCATCTTATTACAGAGCTGCAGATCAACGTTAAATTCCAGTGCTGTGGTATAACGGCTACTCGCTTGACTTGTTCATTTTTCTCGTGGTTCATCTCTTGACCCACATGCTGAGGTCCTCCACCAACGACGCTGTGAGCGCAGCCACAGACAGCGGCGAGGACAGGAGCATCTCTCCACAAGGATCTCCCAGAGGAATGTCGCTGACTGTGCCTCCCATCCACACCACTCCCTTTTCTCCTGGGTGCCTTTCACTGACTTTGTTTTTGAGTAAGTCTGATGTCAGGGGTTGTTGTTGTTGTCTTGTTGCTTTACTTATTAAATAGGTTATGGGCTCTCAATAAGACAGGCCTGTATTCTAGTTCCACCTACAGCTCTAAAAATTGAGTTTAATTGAGAACATTTATGTTATTATGTCTTGCTTGCAAGGTTTCAATTGTGTGAAAGTTCTGCAAAGTTCTGCAAATAAATATGACTAAAGACATGTTGATCAAGTTTTCCAGTGAGCGGGAACAGACATTCGTAAAACATGAAAGTCAGACATGGAAAAACTAACATTTGAACTCATCACCAAGATGTAAAATCTGAAGAGGCTCCACGAAAACATGAACTGACAAGAGACGCTAAAGGTGAATCTCAGGGCAAAAGAAGACCAACCGCACAAGAGATAAGCTCTGAAACGTGCAACATGGATTTAAAATAGTCATTTCATGCTTTCTGGTTGAACCAATGCAGTAATATATACTATTACATTTAGATATATCCATGTAATTGAATGAACACAGGACTAGTGTGTGAGTAAAATGGACCCATAAAAAGGACTAATTAAAAGCTTCTAACACAATTGTTGAGCATTCAAGCTCTTTGAACTTGGGTTATGTTTTGTAATACAACATAAATCATCACATACACACTACATAGTGAGAGCTGTCATCACCTCCCACCGTCTCCAACACAGAAGTATCATAAACACACATGGCAAATGTTTCAATGAGCCAGATGTTCGGCAGCGTCACCTGCTCCGCATCATAAAACTGATGAAATAAAACACCCTGTATGAACATTAGACGGACAGGGTGGTAGCGTACATTGTTCCCAGATGTGATCAGATACAGGAGATCTGTGTTTGAAACAGGATACTAAATCTCTTTGATGCCCCCAGACAGGAAGTATGGAGCAGAGCTAGTCCGATATATCAGCTGATATTAGCTTATTGAAGATATATCATAGGGGTGTACATGTTGGCTGATAAGTTAAATTGTCCACCAGAAAGCAATGACAAATTATTTTTCTACCTGCAAAATTTTAGGGAACATAAAACATTGTTTTTGTTATTACTTTCTTTCTATTTTTTTAAATGGCCTATATATATATATATATATATATATATATGTATCTCAAGTGTTGATATGGGCTTCTTCACAATGCAGTGTTAGTTATGTTAGTGTGGGAGAGAGGCAGCGATCACGTCTCATTTAGGTTTCAGTGTAAAGCTTCCTGACACAGAGCTGCTTGTTTTAAATAAAGCGAACAGTGTGGTGATGGGGCGAGTCGTTCATTGGTATCCAGCTAACACTAACTCACATCTTCATGGTACAGAAATAGTGCATTGTGGCGATTCTTGGTACCACTCTTGCATAACAGTAGAATTGCAGTGTGGAGCTCACACTGCCAGGCTTTTCAGGGATGTGGACCCTGTGGACCCTGTGGTCCGGTGAGAGTGCCATTTCCCTGCACACTTTAACAAGCTGTACTCTTATCATCGGCTCACAAACCGGGACAACATTTGACTTGTAGGCTCGTCGGGACTGTGACGAGTTTTAACGGTGCATGCTCACGTTACAGCTCCGTGTGTCCTTAATGAATAAAATAAATAAAAACACGATTTAAAGGGAAGGTGTTCACTTCATTTTGGGTCAGTCCGATGTACGACACTAGAAGAGCATCACCCGAGTTAAACGTCTCAGATGCGAGGACAACGTTACTCACCGTGGTTGAAGATTGTGGACCGAAACCGGTTGTTGCTGGACGAATGTTCCATCTTTTAAAGTTTGTTAACGCTGCGACCTTCTTCTTCTTCTTCTTCTTTCTTCTTCTTCTTCTTCTTCTTTGGTATTTCCTTAATTTCCCCTCTCAATCCGAACACAACTGCGGTGAAATGACAGCCCGTGTGTTGTGTATGTCCGTCCCCCCCTTGTTTCGCGCACGCGCTCACTCACACCCATACACACACACACACGCACACACACACGCACGCACGCTCAGACATACGCACGCGCGCAGCCGTTCGAGACTGACGAGCCAACCCAGGCCGGTGACGTCAGGAGCCGCTGCAGCAGCGGCGTCGGAATGAAAACAATCGCACGTGGACGCGATGTGAGAAAGGTCCACTTGCACCTGCAGGTAAAAAAAGATGCGCCATTTCTCATGAAAATGAACAACGGTCAAATATTTGTTAGCATTAGAGGCACAGTGTAAATGTTAATATGACAGCTAAAAAAAACTTATATTAATTAACGTATTTATGTGGTAGGTTAGCTGATATTATCGTCATACGTTAATATTATTATTAGTAGTAACACTAGTAGTATAAAGTCAGTCAGTGGTGGAATGTGATAAAGTACAAGATTATACTTTAGTCTTGAGGTACATGTGCTTTACTTGAATACCTTCTCATTCAAATGTTTCATTCCACTACATTTATTTGGCAGCTTGTAGTTACTACTATTATGAAATCAAGATTTTAAATACATTTTCAAATTAATATATTTAAATAAATAAATTGATAATACACCTGCGTTGCAGTAGAATGAGTAACACTAAGAAATATACGTACTGTCCGCCATGTAGGGTGACGAGCAGCTGCATATTATGGTTTTATTTTATACTTTATAATTTCACCATAGAAATGAACAGCTGAGATAAATAGTGACATCTGGCGGTCAATTTGTTAACACATTTCTAATGAATCCACCTTTTCTTTTCCAAGCAAACGCAAGCACTATTTTTTACCACTTTAATGTAGCCCACACATTAAATAACTGCCAATAATGCAGTTTTCTTCTAGTGTGACCTCAGCAGATTGTACACATAGTATTGGAGCTCTCACACATTGTTCTCTGTGTGTGCTTCAGTATTACCGATGCAGAGGAAGTTGATAAGAGTGATTGTGAATAGACTAAGTGACTGAGAGAGACATCATCATTATTGTACAAACACTTTGAGTCTCTGGTTTGTTTTAGAAGCAACAGTTTTATTTGTAGCTGTGACAAAAGGGGGGAAAAAACAGTCACCTCCTCAGAGTCTAAATGTTCACGTTCAGGATTAAAGTGCAGAATTGTTTTCACAGCTTGTATAAAAAAATTTAAATAAGACCAAAAACAAAATGTTAAAATATCCAAACTAACAATGGAGATCTGGAAAACATGAATAGAATACAGAACAAGATGAGATCTCATACAACATTGTATCAGCAATGATATTCAATCCACTTAAATCAGGCTTGCACTTATGATACATTAAAAAAAAAGGAAATCAGTTCACGTTTTCGCGTCGTTGGCAAAGGCTAGCTTACATCAAAGGCACAGCATTGTTCAGAGGTAACGATCCTTTGCAAAGAAGTGCTGCGGCAACATTCTCATTGATCCTCAACACGTCCTCACAGACACACCTAACATGCTGGACAGAACAGAAACACGGCAAAGCCACGCATGTACACTGCATGCCCACGGACGAACACACCAACCAGCGGGGGCTTGTTCTACAGAAGCATATTTTGTGTTATCAGCACTTTACATTGACAGAAGGTTACATGCTCTGTGAGTCTCACTGTTAAGTGTTTGGATCCTGCTCTCCTATTAAGCCTGCTGAGTTAACTGAATTAATAAGAAAGATCCAGAAAAGTACGGCCCTGAGCCAACGGAGTGTGACGAGGAGGTGAGAAGGTGAGTCAGGCCAGTTTAAGTGCTCTAATATCGGAAATACCAGCAGTGGGTTGCAGCCTCTGTGGGCGTCACACACAAAAACCAAGCAGTCAGAAAAAACACAGAACATCATTCGCAAAGGACCAGTCTGTAGGCAGCAGGCAGACCTGGGACAACACATCCTCTCGGTAGCAAAGACATTTTGATGCCAAAGCTTGAAAAGTAAAATATAGTCATGCTTTCCATAGATATATGACTTTAATGTTGAACCATGCACACAAATGCATGTAAATATTCAGAAACGGTTCGCTATCAAGAGGATGCATTTCCCAGGTCCCATGTTTACAGTTGAAAGGCTCCATCAGTGTCTTGCATTCATATTTATCTACCTGAACCGACATCATTTATTTCCTTATCACAAGTAGCCCAAGAGAGGAAATTAACAAACATGGCTTCAACCACCCATTTGGTAATATAGTGCAAATTAAAGTACTCAAATCTATACAAAAAGATTTCAGTGGTTGTATTTATATATAAAAAAACAGATGATGTGTTTTTACTCTTTCCTGTTTAGCTGGACTTTCTTTGTCTTTCACTCTTAGTTTTCTTATTTAAAATCACATCATTTAGAGACAAAACATAGCGTGGTTTAGAAGTTGAGCAGATCGAGTACATCATGCAGTTTGAGAAAACAGCAGCAGGAAATTAAAAAAAAGAAAGATTTTTAGATTAGAGACAGATCATTAATGTTAGAAGGTGCAAGAGAGATATCTGACAGTGGAAGAAATGATTTCTGAGGAGTGAGCATATTTACGCAATGCACGCAGACAGATGCACGGACAGACGCATATATATACATGATATTTACAGCTGGAATGTACATGTAAACACAGTGGGTCGTCCACAGGAGGAGAGACAAATATGTGGACAGACAGCTGACATGATGAGGCAGGACCTCATCACACCTGAACTACTTTACAGTACATGAGATGAGAGTGAGGAAGTGAGGAACATTTGATTGCCCTCAAAATTCTAAAATCACATAATATTAGAGTTGATGATAATATGCAGATTTACATCAGCAAGTTTAATTTGATTTAATAGTCCAGTATTACAATTAAATTTACTCCAGCGAATGAAAAGATGGCAGGTCAAGTGTTGAGAAACACTTTTTTGGATGACAGACTGTAACATTTACTGAGCTTAAACTGAGGGTAGGGGGTATTTTGTGGTGATAAGATTCCTCTTATCTCAAACGCTAAAAGCCTCTAACCTGCCACAGTAGCAACAATGTAGAAAAAACAACAGCAAAGCTTTCAGCTGTGCCCTATCGACTGCAGTCAAACTTTTACTCTCCATAATGTCAACTGGTCGGCCAATAAAAATATGGCAATGTAGCATAGGTATATAAAATATGTCTGTACATTTACAATATTTAAAACATTTACAATGTACACTGGTATGTGTTTGAATGTATAAGATGCCACGTCAATGTGAATGAGATGCGCTAACAGCTCTTTAAAATGTACCGAATCTATGCAAAAGATCTCAATGTAAAGTCAGTGCTACACAATAAATGAGGGAGAGGGGCCACAGACGCATGTAGGTCTCGCAGTTTGTGACCAAATGAGGTCAGAAGGACACGATGAACCAGGACGTGACCTGACAGCATTATTTACACTCATGCATTCTTCAGTGAATTAGTTAAAGCTTGAAAGGTTTAGTTGGACTTGTACAAGTGGTCAGCAAGTTGATCTCGTCCTTTGTGTCTTAAGCGACAGGCGGGCCCCTCTCCTCTGCATTTTTCCTAAGTTCAGTTTTGATATCTAAAACCAAAAAGCAAAATCAAACCAAACTCACACAGAAACACCTGCAAACACGTACAGTACTGCACAATGTAGAGGCCCAAAGTGAGGAGGCTGAAGCTTTGCTTTATGCCTGGTCTTTTGGACTACTTTGTCCTTATGAATATACACAATACACTAAGTATTTTTGAATGGTATGACCGCTAAAGTTAAATCTACATGATTCAAGAGTCTAGTCATGATTTGAAAGTTGGGTCTGATTGCATATGACACGTTCCACTTTAGCTTCGGGTGCAGCAGAATCAAGCTCTCGTAGTTAATGTCTCTTGATTTGACTTTGAATGTGTGTGTGTGCGTCTTGCACAGGTGGCTTTTCAGATCCACGTTTTCCCCTGAGTCTGCTCGTTAAGCTTGAGCAAGCCTACGCCCGCAGCTTCAAATGTGGAGGAGCATAAACACGACTCCTCCGGCCTTTGCTCCGCCATGAGGCAGATGATCGCTGCCCATGTGGGGGTTACTCCAACTTCCCACTCCTCCAGTCGTGTTAAGCCTTACTCCGGCTGTTCGGGGTGGGTGTGCAGGCCATTTTCAGGGCGCACGATGCTGTGCTTTCACCCAGAAGGCCTTGTGCAGCTGGTCCACTTCAGACACCAGCGGTAGACCAATGTCCAAGTGCATCTTCAGGTTCTCCAGCCACCCCTCAAGTTTGGAGAAAGCCGGCCTAAAGATTAAGAAAGCACATAGGCATCTCAGTTAAAAAATATTATTTTATGTATTTACATTCACCCCAAAAAACAATAAAACATAGTCCTCTTGTGCAGAATTCTAGCTAGAACTGGTTATTGTTTCTTATTAAAAATATCAGTAACTTTATGTTGGGTGAACTGGGCATAAAATTCAATGTGGATTTATTGTAGATATCTGACCGTTTGTCTGCATCAAGGTCACAGCACACAGCAGCCATGGGGAAGAAGGCAGGGGGACAGTTAGCGGGACAGAAGTGCTCCAGGAAACCAGACACGTTCAGTCCGAAGTCCATTGCCCTGGGGAGGTAGTCTGGGTCTGCGTTCACCCTGCCAATTATCTAGAGAGGGCAAAAAAAAACAAAATAGAAAAACGGAGAGAAAGAGAAAGAAGAGTTAAACATGGTTTCTCCTTCTCCGATCTGCTGAAACCAGTAAACCCTCCAAACTGAAGCTGATCGTTCCCAGCAAACCACAACCACTGTTTGTCTGCCCCCGTCAGAAGCCACATGAAGACAACTTTGCTTTTCTGCTCCCTCTAATCCCTAAAATATTCTCTGGCTAATGGTGTTCATCTGGGGAAGTCATACTCTGGGGCTTCAGAGAGACTGAACTAAACTGTTGAGCGTAAATCATGTGGATGGAAAGCAAAAATGTGGAATTTTGGAGAAGCACGACTTTTCCCTCGTAAATTTAAATCGATGTTTCATAAATATTGGGAGGACGTGACATTTTTTGACAGATGGCTACATTTTCCATATTTTGCACGAAACCTGTCAAAATACAAAGTTTACAACGATGAAGCGAGATTAACTTTAAAAGTAACAAAGAAAGCAACTTTAACAAATTACTTTTAAGCTTTTGGGGGAAAAGCTATAAAGCTATAAAGCGCTAATCAAACAGTAACCCCTTTGAAAAACCTAGTTGCTTTTTTATTAGTACTAAAAGTCACTCACCTCGCAGAGCATGATGCCAAAGGAAAAGATGTCTACTCTCTCATCGTAGCTCTTCCCTGAAAAGGGAAAATGACAAAATTAGGCTGTTTTTTAAGTTTTAGGAGGAAAGCCACATAGTCATCAACTGTAGTTTTCGTTATCTTGGGAAGGCGTGAATGGGTTTACATGAATACATTATTATTTCCATATTACTTAAAAAGACACGTGTGTATCGTACCGTGGATCATCTCAGGAGCCATCCAGTAGGGGTTTCCCACCACGGTGTACCTCTTTCTACGGTCGTGCTTCTTGAGGCCGGGCAGTTTACCGTGCGACAATTTCTCCTCGTGCTTGTCGTCCACCATGAGCCGCGCCAGCCCGAAGTCTGCCACCACCACTGTGTTGTTCTACACCAAGAAAATGAAACACATCATGAAATGGTTATTGTTATGCTGCAAGCATACATGCTGCCTAATACTGCACGAGAGAGTGATACAAGAGCTTCAAGGTAACAGCTTTACAAAGCCTGAAATTCAACTTCAAGCTTCTGATTTCTCTTAAGGTGGATTTTCCAAACACTTTCAGATGTACTGACTCTCGTACAGGAATGCATAAGTTCTTACCTCTCGGACTAGACAGTTGTATGAGTTCAGGTCCCGGTGGATTATGTTCATGGAATGCAGATATGTCTGAGTGACGGACAGACAGCAGAGGACAGAAAGGAAGGAAGAGTGAACAGAAAACATAGAAGCTTTTAGTGGTGCTGTAATCTAAAACCCATGCCAAGAGGAACAATCCTGCCTTGTTTCATCTCAAGTAGCTGGTGTTGTAAATACAATGATCCAGTCAAGCACAACGTTCTTCATTGTAGTCATATGGAGGGAAAACATTAAGAAGTGGTGGTCTAATCCTGCAGGAATTTATGCTGTAATTTCAATAGTGGGGGATGGAAAGGATTGTGCACATTATTAGCAGAAGTGTTGTGTGTGCAACTCGCTAACACGACCAATAGAGGGAGACAGCAGTGAAGATAACAGGAAGCAATGCACCTTCCTTTACTGCTGCATTTCAAGGAATTTCACTGTCTGAGGAGGCTTCACAGTTTACCTCAACTATTCAAATGACATGCAATTTTCCGTCATTGAACTCACCATCCCAGCAGCTATGTCCTTGGCAAAACTGACCCGCTGGTTCCAGGGATAGTTGCTGTCCTGTGAGCAAAAATCAGAATCAAATGTCATTGTCTTCAGTGGCAGTTGACGCTGATGAATCATGACATCTAAACAAAACGTTACACCTACAAAATACAAAGACTCCACCTGAGGCAGTGCAAGACTAGACCGCTTCCTCAGTTACTAATAGTGCTACTCGAATACTGAGCAGGAAGCAGACAACCTCAAATGTCTGCAGGCACACGCTGCCCTCTCACCATTTTCTTGATGATTTCTCTCAAGGTGCCTCCCTTGATGTACTCTGCGATGAAGTTGAGCCTCTTGTCCTTGTAGAGGACTCCGATGAACTTGAGCACGTTGGGGTGATCCAGGCAACGCATGACCTTCACCTGATGTGACAACGCAGACATATTTACACACTACACACAAGGATCTTGATAGACATTAGGTCTGGGTGAAATTAAAAGCAATAGTTTGCCATTTTGGAAAACACAAATACTCACTATCTTGCCATTGGATAATAAGATCGATACCACTCTCATACACATAAATATGTAGCTGCAGCCTGTTAGCGTGTAGCATAAAGACTGAAAACCAGAGGAAACAGACCACCTGGCTCCGTCCGAAGGTGACAAAGATCTGCATACCAGTACCTCTAAAGCTCACAAATTAACATTTTATATATTGTTTGTTTAATCTGCACAAAAACCAAAGTGTAAAAACAACAAGCTGTGTTTTACAGGAGGTTATGTGCTGGACTATTTCTCTCGCGGGAGCAGTCTTTGTGCTCAGCTGAGCTTCATATTTACCGTACAGACGTGAGAGTGTTGTTGTCTTTTCATCTTGCTAAAGTAAATTAGTTTATCTATTCCTTTTATCTTATTGTTTAAGGATACTGAGTTGAGTATAAGCATTTGGGAGTCCAAATAAAGTTTGAGGATTGTTCCCAGTTGGAATGAATTGTACCAATTCATTTCAGGGAATCTAGTTGCTCAAGATTGTTTGTCAAAAGGTTGATAGTCCTATAATCAGTCTGTTAAATGTGCAGACAGAATGTAATCAGGTGGACAGCGTCTACTTCACAAACTGACATCTAAATCTCAGCTTTAGTCAATTTTTTTTGTCCCATTGTCACTGAACCCCACAACACATGCTTACAGGTGTATGCTCTATTTATTTTGATAAGCAAGGCAACAAAGAAACTTCCTGCATAGTTGAGAACTGCTAAATAAACAAAGAGCGCCAAGCAAAGAAAAAGCTGCCCAGCAAGTATAGTGTAAGAGGTTACAAGTAGTGTTCACAGCACTACTACAGTATGACACCTCGTAAAACATTTCAGGGTAGGGTTGTGAACGAGGAGGAGGCTAGTCTCTATTACATGCAGATAAACCTGAAATATCATCCTTCAAGTGTCATGATGTCTTTGTCTGAAATGTTTGGTGCATTCCTTTTCTCAAACCAGATCACAAGACACTGAGTAACGTGAGACTTCGGCCACCTACAAACAAGTAATAATCATGCTTCATTGTTTTATGGCCTCTCTGTCGTTGTCTACACCAATTACAAAGCAAAGACTCTGTGTTATTGTAACCTAAAAATAAATCTATTACCCCACGCATATGGGAACAATTTTCCTGAACTTCAAACATCCCAATTAGAAGGCAGTGAAGTGGATGAGTGAGTGAGTCTACAATACAGAAGTAATTCAGATCACTTCAAGGGTAAAAGTAACTCAACAAGTCTTACAGAAGCCTAAACTTCAGCGTATGAGTCGTTTTCTGTCATGTTTGCAGATTATTGGAAGGACGGGAGATAAATGAAGCTTTGTGTGGCAGTGAAATGAGTTCTGCTCTTCCAGCATTTTTTGGGAGAAAGGACTGTTAACGCTCCCTTTCGTACTATTTCAGAGGTAATTTCATTTTACTTCCATTTATTCAGGAGCTAGAACCCTTCCTTTTTTATTCAGTCATGTCCTACATTCACACAGAGGAGATGCTAATTTTAACTACAATTTTCAGCTTCTGGCCATGGTAAAAAAAAGCACAGATTTTTACAGCTGGTCCAGAAATTCAAACAGGCAACAAATGCACTCCTCTAACTTTAGGGTACAGACTGCCCTCATTTTACTGACTAGAATTATGTTCGTATTCAAGGAAATACTGCTTATTTTATGATCTGAGGTCAATGCTTAATGATTTCATATTTCTGTTTAGGAAGACTAAATAGAAAACCGAGTTAATCTGTTAATCCTAAATGATGTAACATCTGGGATCGTCCGTCTCCACTCACCTCTTTCAGGAATGTTCTCTGTGTCTCGTCATCAAAGCGGATCAACTCCTTCATCACCATCACCTCCCCAGTTTCCTTGTGGGTCACCTACAAGATGCAACGATGCAAACAATCAAGCTGAGCAACAAGCTGGGAGACTGAGGCAATGTTAACCATTAAGTGTGTGAGAGTTTCATTCCCCCTTTTGCCTGTCAGCAAGGGAAATTAAAAAAGAAAAGTCCAGGATATGTTATAACTAAGAATTTTAACCTCCTGCCTCTCCACACTTCTCTTTCTCATCTCAATGCTGCCACCTTCTGGACATTGTGAGTATGACAACATTTCTTCTCTAAAACGTTGAAGAATGCTGCAGGTGTACTTCACATACAGCTAGATGTGTCTCTGTGCCCAAATCTACCTTGATGGCCTGTCCAAAGCAGCCCTTCCCCAGCACCTCTCCATGGATGAGGTCAGATGGGCGGAAGATGCGATGCGTCTGATTGGACACGACGCGGAGCGACTCGGATCGATTGATGTCCTTCCTCTGGGAGATGGGGGACGCTGCGTTGCTGGAGCCTGGTGACTTATCAATGCTGTAGCTCCTCCTGGAGGGTGAGAGGGGAGACGGGAAGAGTCACAGGAAGCGAGAGACGAGAAGGAGAGGAACAATAGGGGTAGAGAAGAGTATTTGATTAACGTTTGCCATGACCTCATTGGGAATAACAGAAGTTTTCATCTAAGCTTATCCTTATCAAGGACAGGTGCAATGGACAGGAACATACACTACAACTTTTCTATCGTGTGCTAACTCAAGTTAGAGCTGAACCTAAAGGAATTAATTTTTGGCAGTTAAATATATAATCTACACATGTAGGGATAAGAGCGGCTTTGGTTCAGGAAGTAGAGCAAATAGCAAAAATATCTCTGTCTGCAATAAGCCGCACTAAATCTGTTTCTTACGTGATGATACGGGATCTCAGGCTGTTGATGTCGGGGTTGGGGGGCTGTGTGATGGGCAGGATGGGGCTGGGGCCCCCTGACAGCGGGGTGGACAGAGGCCCGTCCACTTGCTCTTCAGCCTCTGAGGAGCCTCCCTCCAGACTGTGAGGGTCGTGTTCGATGGTGAGCTGCAGCAGCCGGCTCGTCTCCTGGATGAGCAGGTCGATCTGGAGAGGAAGAGTTCAGATGAGGGTGCTCAGTCCACATTTACAACAGCAGAGGTCATTATGATAGCTGGAGAAATTCTCCAATGGATGGAATCTGCTGAAATGCTTAACAGTGCTGCAATGAAGAAATAATGAGATGAAGATTTTCCATTTGCATATATACAATAGAGTCAAATCTTTCAGTGTGGTCAATACCTCGTCCAGAGGGACATTGTGAATGGGCGTCCCGTTGATTTCAAGGATCTTATCTCCAACATGAATGGAGTTTTTCACATCTGGACTGATGCAGTCTGGTTCCACCCTGAATAAAGAAGAAAGGCAGAATATCTCTTCAAACACCTTTCTGCACACATTGAAACATCATTGTTTGGACACAGACCTGTTCTCTGATGAAGTCTCAGCTCATTTGGATAACAGTGGCTTAGATTTCGGCTCATTTCCTTTTTCCTTCCACTCTATTATACATTTTAAATGAATCTCATCTATCACACTGTCTACCCTTCCTCATCCTTTGTCCTCCACCACACTGACCTCTTCTCCTACAGTTACTGTCTCCTCTCTTCACACAATGACAATCCATAAAACACCCACACAAACACGGACAGATGGACTCACTGGGAGACTCTGACAGTGGGTCCATGTTCAGGGCTGTAGCCGTTGGTCGGGCTGAGCGGCTGGTCGATGGCCACAGAGAAACCTCGTCCTCTGCGTCCGTTGTTCCCCTCGGCGGATGCCGGGATGGACACAAGTGTGACCGTGTGAGGGATCCGTGAGCCCGGCGTGTCCGACAGAGACACCGGCGTGACGATGGTCTGGTAGTAACATTGACCGCTGGAGCCAGAGAGGAAGTGAAGGGAAGGATAGATTGGAAAGGAGGAAGAAAGTTATAAAAAAAACAAAAAAGGGGGAATCCTAGTGAGGTTTCTGGCTCTAAAGCCGTCCATGCAATCATCAAGTTCTCATTACTGCAGTTTTATAGCATCACATGTTGTTGCTTTACTGAGTTTGGGAAAACACTGAGCTGACTATTATTCCCTGAAACATGACGAATGCTCAGAATGTAAGGACTCATGAAATAGCTATGAAATGATTCAAAACTAAGAGTGAAAATGTAATCTGAATGACCTTTTTACAAAACACACAGTGCACTTTGACCGAATCTGGTAAACCTCTTAATAAATGTAATGATCTGAGACAATCCCGCTGTCATCATCCACTTCCACTCAGAGAAGAGGACAAAGGCTGTTCTGTCTGTTTGTATATCTGTGTCGTGCAGCTTGTTACACATTGAACGCTGGCAGTCACACTGACACAACCCCGGAGCGAAACAAGTCAAGAACAACCGGAACCAGAGACAGAAACAAAAAGAGGGGGAGATTTCATAATGAACTGATTTTTGTATTTTCGGGGTTTACGATTAGAGCCATCACAACACATAGAAATGATCTACTCTGCATCTACGGTGTTTTGAGCGATTCACCACAGTGCATCTCTGTCACCAGCTTAGAACAACTGTACTTTGTGCAGCTTTCTGTGTTGTATATTTGGTAGAAAATACCCAAAAAAAGAAGCACCACATCTCAAACAGTGCGAATGTGAATTTCCACCCTGCATTAGAGTCAGTTGTCACCACAGTTGGTCATTATGTCGACAAAAAGTCTTTGAAGCCCAAAATAAGCTGCATACATTTAAGATTTTGTCAATCAACTGCAGCTTTGGCTTCTTGTGCGTTTCTTTGTGGATTCATTACACTTCAAAGGGATTAGATTGTTGCAGAAGAGAGAATTAGGAAAACTAACTAAAAAAAGAAAATAGTAGTTTGGTAAATTAGTCGGGTAACGGAGCTACCCCACCATAAACTGCACAGGCTTTGATTTGCCAGTGTTAAAACATCAGGCCGGTTAAAGAGGAATGTAACACGGTTTACATTTCACAGTGTGATTTGATTTTGACAGACTTTGATAGTCAGGTGTGTGCGTGTCTTATAATATTGCTCACCAGTAGAGTTTGGATCTCTCCACCAGAGCGTATGTGTCGCCATCCCCGATAAACATCCTGCAGTTCAGACAGGTGAAGCATTCTGGGTGATATTTCTGTTCCCCTGCAACCTGTTAAGAGAAAAGCCAAAGACACAGTTAAAAGGACATTCTGTTTTCTCTGGGCTGTGAACATTCGATGTACAAAGATGTCAAAGGGATTGTTTTCTGATCTCTAGTGAAAAACACTAGACTTCACAACAGAGTTTCTGATGTGACCGGAGCAACAGGCAACATGAGGCTTTGGTAGCTGGTCGGGGAAGTAGGGCGAGGTCTGGTCACTGAGGGTAATACTGAGAGCTGGGAGATTGAATTTGCTGCTGCCAGATCCCCCACCGAGAGCTTAGGGCAGTTTTGCAAACAAGAGAGGGAATTGAGTTGTGGCCAAAAAGCAGAGGAGGCAATGAGCAGATTAATCACATGGGCAGATCTGAGGACTGGAGGTTTCAGCTCTCCATGTTCTTCAGACCAACGAGAGAAAACCAAACACTCTAAAAGTATTCACATAAATCGCGACAAAATGAGAAGATCAACTCCATCGAGTAACAACCTTCCCACTTTCACTGCTGCTCATTAAATCTGTTTGTCCTTGCTTGTGACTCTGATCGACTGAGACATCGATAAAGTGGCCCACACCTCCACATATATCAATATCGACCCCCTTTTAAAACTCCTTTAAGGTAATTTTTGTGCCCATCAATGTAAATGAGCCACCCACTGGCATACCTGATGACTTCTATGATTAAACATGAGCTACGATGGGCCGGGTCCACCAGAGCTGTGTGCTCCCCCGAGGCTGTGCTCGTGGCTTCATTTTGTGCTTTAAGTGGCAGAAAATGTTGGAGGGAGTGAGCCCTCTGACAGCACTTCTCAACTGCAATGATCTGCATTGCAAATTCAGTGTGCCAAGAGTGAGGCGGGGCATTTCACGGAGGGGTGCTGAACAAAGAACAATCAAATAAATGCAAAAGAAAAACAGAAATTTGGCATTGTGTAGTATCCTTATCTAAAGAGAAAACTGATATTTGCATATTATTTCTTTAAAAGGGCACATTTAGATTATATTAAAATACATAATTCAGAGAAAACGTCTAGATCATAAAAGGTTTACTAATATTTGTAAATATGAAGAGCAAAACATGAGCTCATGGACGCAGACAGAAGTCTGAGATGCTTTATAAGTTACTGGAAAATTACAGCAGAACTACCTATCACCTGAAAAGAGAAACCCTACTTCTAAATGGTCCATAAAGCTGAAAGTAAACAGCGTAACTGAGACAAAAAGGAAGAAAATGTGAAGATCAAAGAATCAATAAACTCCCTTCAGCCATATGTCTGCTGCCCCGCCCTCCTTGGTGAGCAGCAGTGAAACCAAGAACACACACCAACAGATAAACACATGCTGACGGCCCTCGGGCTGCAGGGAGGAAGACACCGTACAAGCATATTAATTAACTGCTTTTTAAGTAATTAATCTGAGCAGAACCTTCCAGCAAAATACCAGGAAAACATGCCACCACTAGGTTTTTATAAAAAGAGTAAGATAACATCCCCACTTTGCTGTATTTGGTCCTGGAACAAATAGGGGACACAGAATAGGGTACTTGCAGATGAAGAATTGTCCTCCTTTTCAACCTTATGTTTAAAGTTCATGTTGACAATACAACATCATTTCAGAGACAGAGAGAGAGAAACAGAGAGAGAGAGACAGAGAGAGAAGGAGAGAGAGAGAGAGAGAGAGAGAGAGAGAGAGAGACAGAGAGAGAAGGAGAGAGAGAGAGAGAGAGAGAGACGGAGAGGAGAAAACAGATGTAATGGCTTCGTAATGGACATGGGAAGAAAGCAGCTGCAGGGTTTATTGACTGACTTAATTTCTTTATGTGTCCTGCAAGCAGCCTCATAAAAAGGAGCCGTAAACAATAACTGTCTGATATTGCCAGCAGGAGTAAACACAACGCATCAGAGAATCGAAAATATGAATGAGAGATGAGTGAAGAAAATCTAAAGTCATAATCAAAATATGAATACTGTGGGATGGAAAGATCCTAAATACAACTGTTTTATCAGGATTTTTAGCATCAGAGTTGTTAGTGGATGGCTTTAAATTTAAATCCGTGGTTGTGTGTGTGTGTGTGTGTGTGTGTGTGTGTATGTGCGGGTGTGTGTGTTACTTAGGTGCAGCACTACAAACAGGAAGAGAGGACAGCTGGACGGAGATGAAAAGGGTGTGTGGCTCTACGCTGTGGCTGCCATTTGCTTGCCAGGCAGGCATGACACACACACACACACACACACACACACACACACACACACACACACATACACACACACTCTCTTAAACAACATTTGACAGGCGACAGCTGCTGTGCTCACATTTAGGATATGCTTCCTCAACAGAAGAGTAGAAATAAAGACAGTTAAGGGGAAGAGGAAATGTCAGATAAATCATCAGTCTATGTGATATCAATCCTTCCAGACTCAAACAGTATTTCATTATTTGTGAATTAGCTCATCGTGCTCGCGTGTGTGTGACTGCGTTTAAGTCGGTCATGTAGCCTCGGGGCCTTTTCTAGTGACTACGAACCAAACTGTGTACACGTGTCTCCCCAGGGGAAGGGTGAGAGGGTCGACGGGGTCCAGAAGTAACTGCGTCAAGTTGCACCACAATGTTCAGTTGCCATGTGTGATGATGAGGATCTCAGAGGATCTCAGAAACAATTTACATTTCTGCAGCTTACATGCTGAAGTTATTACACTCAACTTTATTCTTCTGACCCCTTCATACAAAGTCTACGATTCCACTAGGCTTGTATTGTCTATGAGTGGCTAACAGTTTAACCAAAGAGGGATTTTCCCTCCTCAGATGTTTAATTTGATTTTTTAGAGGCCTGGATTGGGTTTTATGTTGTAACATATCTGCCTATCTGCCGGCCTGAGCCATCGGTGCCGGACTCACAAAAGAGACTACTTGCGATGGTCATCCACAGAGACTGTCGGCTTGGCGTGTCAGGGCCCGTAAGCTTCATTTGTTTTGATGATTCATCTGTGTGACCTTAAGTTAGCTGTGGAATGTGAACGGACCCCCTTAAGCCATCTGGAGGACTTTATGGTGGTCTAATCCTCTCAGCGACACTAAACAGTGAAGAAACATGTTGGTAATAAGTCATGGATGCTTTAACTCCTCCAGACCATCAGTCACCCATGTTGACTTTTCCTGAGCTCCGGTCTAGGTTAACACTTCTCTGGATTATAATTAGTTTGGATTATAATTAGTTTTGGACCTAATTATAATCATCATAATCACATTTTTAGATTTGAGTTGAAAACTATACAGTGACTCATAGGCCACTAGATCTGAAGATTGTAATAATAATACAGAGATAAATCATTTTAATAATTTGATTTTAGTTGCTGTTATTATTGGTTATGTTTCAAACTGAATCATTTAGTTTCTTTTTTGCCCTCAAAACGTTTCAGATTTTCCCCGTGAAAGTTTCCATTTTCCTCACATCACTTCACATTTCCCTTGTCGATTATATCTGGTGATGAAAGGGGCCTCGAGTGTGTGTCTGCCAAGCGTCATTAATGAAAAACACAGATGAAGAGCACCATTAGACGCCAACTGTTCAGATATAAAAGAAGTTACTTGAAAAGTAGCAGAAAATAATCTGTTGAGTGGATCAAGGGGCTGATGATACGCCTGAGAGACCTTTCATAAAATCACGACATGTAGTAGCTGTACATTTTCCTCTGATTGAAGTAGATGAGTATTTGTAGACACAATGATTGGCCACTTATCCAATCCAACACTGCATTTTAGACTCTTTATCAGAAAAGTAACATGGAAAATGTTAACTAGCTCTGCTGGGCCACGCTCTTGTTGAGCACACAGAGGTTGGAAGTGCTGAGGAGCATTCTCTATAAAAGACATGACTTATGTGTGTAAGTGCATGTGTTCATACACAGCTGGTCCTTCATGCCTGCTGGTCTCTTTACCTCAACAAGTCCCACATAAACACCAGTTGGACCCTCTGACTTCACTCCGCTCCGGCTATAAATGTGGAACGATGAGCTCATAACAACACCGCTGGAGGTGCATCCGAAAGGCATCGCTAAATTACGGGAGATCTGGCTCTGCTTAACCCTCCTGTTTGATGTAATGAACTTCATAAGCTAAACTCAAACACACAGTCCATATGTGACTGTGAATCAACACGTAGCTTTAAAAAATCACCCTCGTGCGGATGTTTTGAAGAAAAAGAACAAAAAACAACACGTGCATTCCTGATACTCCCCACATATTGAGCTTACAACTGGGTCAGAGCCCCAACATGTGTCTAAGGGAATTCCTCAAGACTGATAGAAATACAATGTATGATCAAGATGTTTCACACTGCTGCAATCAAGGCTGTCAGAGTAGAAATAAAGTCAAAGGAAGACATGATCCTGGTGCCCTTTTAGACTTCCTACAGTAGACCTCATTACAGCAAATACAATTAGACTGAAGCCTGAGAGAGAAAACAGTAGACCACATTGATGCTGTCTGAGTGGAAACCCCCTTCAGCTACAAACTATCACAGCATCCACTGGCCTTGGCTTCACATGTCGTAATGTATTCAGCTTCTTCCCTCCTCTCTGTTGGTCATCCACTGTGATTTACAGTGTGGCCTGCATGTAGGTGTTAAATAAAAATAAAACATTGCAGTGACAGTTATCAGACACTGTTGCTTATCTCTGAATGTGCGCACTCACACACTTTGAATGCTACTTTTATCAGAGGAAGAATGCTCCCTATAAATAGCACGCGTGGCATGGCTCATCAGTTTTCCATCACATGAAAAAAGAAAAAAGCTAGAGCGCAGTAACAGAGGAGCAGATCGGTAATGATTAGGCACATGGAATACACTGACCCACTTTAAAATGGCACACAACACGCAGCAGCGTAGAACATCAGACTTTAGCTTTTTAAATCAAAGAGATGAAGATGGAAAGCGTCTCTGCAGGAGCAACTGGCAAACCCATCTCAACCAGCCACTTCAGGCAGTCAGCCTCCCTCCCTGCCTCCTGACTGTACATCACCCATCAGACACCCGGTAACTCATGGCAGCAGCAGTGAACAGCCTCACCTTCTTATCCCTTTTCCACAGCCGGAGACAGCAGAAGCTCCAGAAAAACAAGTCTCCCACCATGTCAGCGAGAGCCGGCGACTCTCCTCGCTGCTCTAGTTCATTCTAGTGAGGCAGGCGATTCCCCCGCTGTCACAACAAAACCCTGGCAGCAGCCAAACCGGCCGGAGAGACGGAGCTACGGGGGGGAGGGAGGAGAGAGAGAGAAGGCCACGAGCTCACGGCTGTGCCAATGGCGTTAACCACTCAATCACTCTCTCCCCCCCCCCCCCCCCCCCTCCTTCCCTTCCTCGTTTCTCTCACTTTTGCTATGACCTCATCGTTTCCTGTTTGGCCCCGCCCACTCTTGCACACGCGCCACCACACACACACACACACACACACACACACACCCCCTTCCAGCCCCCCTTCATCTCCTATGTCTTCAGTTAATTCCTCACTCCTCTTCTGCCCCCGCTGCTGCAAATCTCATTTCCAAACCAGTGAAAAGTAGCAGAGTAACAGTTACAGCCTTGACTCATGGGGTATTACGTGGGGGAATAATGTTCTACATTAGTTCATTTGTTTGTGTTTATATGTGGGATTTCATTTATTTTGTAAAAGTGAAACAAAGGCACAATAGCATTGTTTAAAGCATATGGTAAACACATTTAGTGCTGCACACTGTACAAAATAACGTAACTTTATTTGGCAATTAACTGATAAACCGTTAAGTCACTAAAAAGGTCAGAAAATACCGAAAAATGTGTGACTTAAATGATTCAATTGATCATCAAAATGAACCATCGACCATTAATTGTCTGTAAATCGCCTCATCGATGAGTTGTTTCAGCACTAGTCCTAGTTATAGTTCAAGTGAAATGAATTATATGAACTAGAACAACCGTTATGAACACAAACTGAAGCTCTTTCTCATTGAACACAGTGTGTGTGTGTCACTAGTTTGTTCTTAAAACTCTCTGGCTTACCAACGAAATCCTTGTTTGAAATTTTGCAAACAGCTTAATTAAATATACAGAGAAACAGTCAATAGATTAGTTCATTCTCTCGCTGCACACTAATCAGATGACGACCACGTGAAAATGAAACTAAGAAAGTGACGAGAATTTCCACTTTCAACAGAGACACAGTCTGAAGTCACATGTACAATAAGTGTGACGTTATTGTCTTTCTTTAAATGTAGACGACAGATCACAGTCACATCGCATTGAGTATAAATTACGACATGTGATATACTTGTGTGATCCTAATTAACATGTCTTATTAGCTCTGAGCTTCCGCTCTACTTCTCTCCCCTCTCTTGCCTCTTATATCTCTCTCCCCGGGTTTATCTTTGCTGCTGCGTCACTCTGTTTCCGCCCTCCTCTCTCTGGCTCCGTGTCTCACTTGTCCTTGCGGTCTCACTTTGTTCATGTCCCTAACATGTCCTGCATGCCATGTGTCGACCCCTCAGAGGACCATGTGAGAGGGAAGATATTAATACTCTCTGCACTGCCTGTTGGTTCTTGTGTTAAAGCAGCAGACACAGAATGCTAAAAGAGATGGCTGCATCAGTGTTATAGTCAAAACACTGTTAAAGCAAATACATTTTTTAATTTTTTTTGCCTTTTGTTATTAATTTCAGTTCCACCATCATATATAACTCTTAAACATAATCTTTCAGTTCTGTAATTTCCTGCATACATACATATCTGTACCTTGGTAGTACCTCGTGTCTGTCACTAGGCTACTTGGAGGAAGCGGAAACAAGCTGTGTGAACTCTGACATTCTCCCGTTTGGTACCATCACAGAACACTTGAATCAGTAACTTCATGTCCAATGAGGTGCAGTGGAGTTTAGTCAAACCTGCAGGCGGTTAGCTCAGAAGTAAAACCCAGCAGCCCACAGGGGGGATTTCAGCCCCTCTGTGGGCTGCTGCTCTCGTCACAGTTCCTCTCTGGAAAGAGGAAATGCTACACAAGTTTCAATAACACTTTAGTGAAGGACTCTGATCACGTTATGATCTCTCTTAATCTCAGTGTTGATATTGACTGCAGTGTTTAAAACAGAAGATCAACACAAATACTTGAGTCCGATCCTCCATCACAGCATTGAGCCATCCAGCTTAAGTGCCCTTGAGCAAGACACTGAGGCCCCAGCAGCTGTATTAGACTCCCCTCTGTATATGAGACTGACCTCTGACCTCCCTCAGGAGGTTTAATGAAATGACAACACTGTGGCAGAGCGCCGTATCCAGACTGGGTTCAACATCCCTGATGAGATCATCAACAACTGGCCCTGTTGCTAGGAAAACAGTGTCCCAACCTGAGCAGCAACAACATCTTATCAAATACCATTTCCCAACACTTCCCACACAAAACAATCATCAGGCATTTATAAAAACAACTGGCTGATTCCCACTCAACTACAGAGCTACCTCACACCAGTGGGAGTTGAGAAAGCACAATAAATATTTGGGACTTTCCATTGGTTTGGTGGCCAACCCCCCAAAAACATCTACATTTCTCAATATTAACCACATAGACACATATATAGATCTGCTGTCTCTCGCTGATCTGTTAGGCGGTTTAAACCATTACATGAAATATAACACGTTAAGTGTGTATCTACTACTGAAAGCACTAGTCATGAGTAAAACCCTGGCACATTTCAAATGAAACAAACTTCCCTAAAACCACTCACTATCAGTCTCACTTCTCAGATCAGGTCTGTTATTTTTGACAAGGATGTCCATGTTTTATTTATTCTTTTACATTGTTGCTTTTCATTGCTTTCCTTTTATTACTTGTAAACACGTATAAAGGAAATACCCAAATGTATCCATTACATCGAAACAGAAAACAATGTGATGAGGGGAGCTTTCAGATCTGGATATGAGTACACATGATGCCAAAAAGCACTTGTGATTTTAGGGGAACGTCATGGATTTCACCTTCTGCTATTTTGTAACTTCTTGTAGGGGAACGTCTTGGATTTCACCTTCTGCTATTTTGTAACTTCTTGTAATCTCAGAAACAAAGAAAGAGAACAGAAGAAATGAATAAAGTTCCCAAGATTCAACAAAATCACCAACAGCTTCTATGAAGTCACATGATGAAAATACATAAAACAGCTAATTCATGATGGGTCATGACAATAATGGGACACGATGGACTAACAGCCAGAAGTTTAATTATGGAAGCTTTTCAAGAGACACCATCTGAAAATGAGCACTGCTATCTCCTTATTGAACCGATATTGCATCTTTCCCTCCTCTGTGATGAGGATTTTTTGAGTGTGGAATGAAACACTTTTTCATCCCAACGTTTGACGAACAAAAAGTTATACAAACCAGTTATTTTCTAGCATAACCGGGCCTTTACACAAGTCAAACACGTAGCCTTTTATCCAATCATTCAAGATAATCCCAACAAGCTTAATCTATTATTTACCTTATCTTTTTTCCCCTTTTCCACAAGTCCACTTCACTCACAAACCAAGTTCATTATCTCACCAAGATGCATCTACACCAGGGGTGGGCAAACGTTTTGGCTCGGGGGCCACATTGAGTTTTAAAATTTGACAGTAGCAGATGAATGGAGTGTTTGTGTGAACTAATATAAATTACAAGTAAAATTTAATTTCAGTGGGAACAGTGTTGTTGGTCACCCTTTTTAACCAGTGCGTCAACGTTTGGTGTCAGTTTGGTTGTGGCAATTCTCAGAACAGATCTGAGGTGTTCATCAGTTAGCTGGGATCTTTCATGGTTCGTGCACTTTATTATATTAAGCAGTCATTTTTGACACAGTGTTTTCAGTGTAAAGATTAATGACTGTGGTCTTTTTAGCAGTTTGATTCTTTGACCAGATCATACAAATATTTGACTGTCACATCTAACATTAACCGAGCTCTGCTCTGTAATGTCTTTCCTTGTCTCTCCCCCCTGTGTCACGGCGTGGGTACATCTCACTGGCGTCAGGAAACGTATCAGAATACCTTTATTTTATTGGCTAAAATGCATCACGTGACGTGATTTACAACGCATTGGTTGGTATTTTTCCTGCACCGCTGAACAAGTGCCGTAAATGCTGAATAACTCCGCTGCATAAAGCAAAGTCCCGCGACCCACTGAAAACGGGTCCGCGACGAACCACCAGTTGAGAATCACTGGTCTGCAGGATCGTGACGAGCGGTGAACAGCTGTTTGTGTGGCGTGTCTTCCGTCTCTTCCTGTTTCCTTCACCCACATTCCCCTGGGCCCGGTACAGCTTCTTATCACCTCTTTGCACCAATATACATTTATAACAAATACCACACACATTACACGGTAATCAGCATTGCATATGTGTCAAACTCTATCGGTGCATCTCCGGTCTGTCTTTGTTCATCCTGCATCGCTCTGTTCTGTTCTTTAATGTAACGTAACTGGAGCGACAGATTGTTGTGCTAGCGAGCTGTACCCAGCATGCAGTTCGGCGGTGGAATTTTATAAATGTACAATTATTAGTGTTACAAACTGTTGTGTGCTGTGGTGTTTTTCTCTGTTAAAGAGCGTTAGTTGTGGGTTGTTAATTGTTGTGTTATAAAGTTATGACCATGACTAGGGTTCCCTCTCAATACATATAAGACAACTAGCGCTGACCGCAGAGCAATAGCGGCAAAGAATACATTTAGCTGCCTGTTGAAAGCAGACAGCAGTTGTTTCGGCTATGCACCGGTATGATGGTGTGTGAAGAATTCATATCATACGGGGAAAAAAAAAACCCGGTATACTGCCCAGCCCTAGTCTTTATTATAGTTTTGACAATTTTGTACCAATATTTGACGGGCCGGATTAAAACGCCCAACGGGCCGTAGTTGCCCATGCCTGATCTACACCATCACTATTAAATCAAAGACTGTTTGACCGAAGGCTTAATGTCTTGCTGGTCATATGGACACATAAGTGTTGAGAGCATACTGATACGGAGCGTTGTGGCAAAGATAATGCAGCGAGGGGGAGAAACCGTGAAACCAAAGTTATTATCTCACAGGCCCAGGTCGATGTCTGGCCCCGCTCCCATCCGCTGGCTCTCAGCCCTGAGTCGTTTGCAGAAAGGCTGATCGACTCCAAACTGAGTGTGGAGATGGCTGGAGCTGCTGCACATTCATCTGTCAGTAACAGGTGTGGTGGACGTTTAGAGGGAACGAGGGTTGGTAGGAGACGAAATTCAATTACATCAGTTAACTAGTATTCAGCACATAAATCAGTCTCAGTGAGGGCAGTGAATAACTGAGTCACTTCCTCCGGCTGAATTACTATCAGTTTGCTGAAGGTGCTGACTGGAGCAGAAGCAGCAGACGATGAAGCTGCACACACACACACCTGTTTGCTAAACATACATACAGTTATAAACTGCAGATAATCCGAAATGCCCTTTTGAGGAATACTGAGGCCCTGAGGCTACACGGCACGCATCCTGATCCCCTGGAGCAGCATGACGCCCACAATTCGCTGTATTTAAATACACACCGTGAGGAAATGGGCCAGATCAAGGGAGCACAGTAGTTGATGAGCAAATTGTAAAAAGCCAAACCAAAAACGAATCATTTGTTTCTTGATTCACGGCCTCCTCAAAAACCTCTCATAATCAATAAACATGAATGTCCTCTAAACTATCAAACAAACAATCTGTGGCAAAAATCTGACCTCCTTGGTGGAATTAAAAAGAATGTTCAAAGATATTGTATTAAAGATTAGTGTTTGGCACGTTTTCACCTTTAGAGAGAAAGTAGAAATGGAGGGACTATGACATGCAACACAGGTCCCCAGGCTGGAATCAAACCCAGGCCGTTGTGGTGATATGGCATGTACTGTCAACAAATAAGAGAAGGTGGCAGCGAGAACGGCTCCAAATCTTGAACAATATCGGGTGCACAGAAGTGGCAAGGACAGAAGGAACAAAGTACCGGCACTCACAGGAAAAGGGTCTTTTATTTGTTTATTATAGGCAAAAAACGAACATGTTTCAGCTAGATGTGTTGACAATGTTCATAGCTTCTAGCGTTCGTTTTTTGCCCACAATAAACAAAAAAAGACCCTCTATCTGTGTTTCTTATGTACTGTAACCACTCGGATACCAAGGCTTTCTACCAAAGTGTAGTTGTGAGTAACCAATTGGAAAGCTATTCCAAAACATTGTTTTCTTTTTTTAAAGAGCAAGGCTCAGCTGTCGGTGGACATCACCTTCATGGGTTCTATGTCTACAGATTGATTGTGACAGAAACCTTTTCGGGTGCAGTGGTATCAGTGAATTTTAAAAATAGGACTGTGTTTCCCTTCTAATCTGCACAGACGTCAGAGTGACTGTGCAGGACTGGAGAGGACTCCTTCTTTCTGGGTGTGGGACAGACGAAGGGAGCTGACCTTCATCTCGACATGGTGATACAATTGGTCTGGCCATCTTGGGACCTAGAGGCTGATTGGCTGACCGATCTCAAATTTACTCAAGTGTAACTGCAGAGACAGTCAATCAGTGTTTTTGCACTGTCAGAGCAGCAATAAACCAGAGAAGGAAAGAGAAGAGTGTTGCAATCTCTCAACCTCATTCACTTTAGAGTCTCCTACATGTTTCATTACTGAGATTGCACTGCAAAGGGCAAGCTATCTGGAGGCAAAGGAAATGACAACACACACACACACACACACACACACACACACACACACATACACACACACTCAGAGATACAGAGAAAGGCAGAGCCATGAATGATTTCTGTTCATCGTGACCATGACACATGACCTGCCAGAAGCTGCTGGCTGCTGTATCTGACCGGGAGGCGAATGTGTCAAAGAAGATGCTTCATGCGCAACGAATGAACTCAGATTAATATTTTAACCATTTTCTCCTTTCATAGGACCATCAACAGTCTTAAAATGATCTAAAAGGTAATGTAAATAACAAATACTTACCAGTACTGATATTTTGCCAAAGAATACATCTAAAAAACATAAGTTAATACCAATAATTGTGTCCAATTTACCAGCGCAAATTGAAAAAAAAAAGTAAGTTAATTCCTACTTCAAAAAGGAATTAAACATTTTGGTGCGTCTGATACTAATGAATGCAAATGATGAGTTAGTGTTTTCTGTGGATAATTTCCTGTCAAGCTTGATGTAAAGTAGACAGGCGGTAGTTTTCCAGAGTATGAGCCTCACACAGCTGACACAGTTTCCCCAACGTCTGCTGCCATCGCTGATAATTACAATTTTACTTCATTGGGTGGTTTGAACACGTGGATTACAAAAAACAACTCTACGAAGTTTAGCAGTGATGAATACCCATGCTAAAAAACAATATTAATGATTAATTGATTATCAAAATAGCTTGCTGATTAACTAATCAACAATAAGACACGCAACTGCGTTTAGGCTGTATTGTAATTTACATTTTAGTCTTTAGTACGGTAGATTACAACATATTTAGCAAATTGAAAGAAGGCAAAACTCAACATTATAGGTGTTTGTGTGTCAGTTTGGAGAGGTACGTGTGCGTGTGTGTGTGCATCTGCAAACCAAAGCCCTGAAAATGGCCTTGCATTTGTACTCAGAGGTGGTCTGTGTTGGGGGCTGAAAAAAGCATAAAAATTGCAGCTGCACCCTCTGCAACCAGCTCAGCAGGGGTGAGTTCATTCAGAGCAGGAGATGACCAAACAGGCACAAATAAATTACATTACACCTGCATTTGTGCTGCAGCTGGCTTTTCGCTGAAAGGGAAACAGAGCCCTTTGCCAACATATTCTATTTCAACAACATACAGTATTAATCAGTTTCTTCAAGCTTTGTATGTGTGTGATTCCATCACTAATCAACAAATAGACACGACTCTCCTTTGATGCTTGTATCTTGTCTTTTCTATAATGCAGCAGCACTTATCAGCGGAGGCTCACTGCATTTTTTTATCTGCTTTCCGGTGCTTTGACCACATCTATTCGACCTCATTCAACCTCTCCGCTCTCCTGTGTCACAACAACTAATCCGACTTTCACTGGTGGTCTGTAAGACAATCTGATAAAGCAGCCAAAGGCCTCGGGGTCAGTTACGGGTCTGGCACAGATCCTCGGTGTACGTATGTTTGTTGTCACACACCAACCAGTGAGGCTGTGAATGGATGGACCCAGGTGTGTGTGTGTGTGTGTGTCCTCTTGCATGTATGTGCGTGGTGTGAGTGTCGCAGCTGCAAGCTGTAACTCGAGGTTCATCAGCAAACAAAGACCCAGGCAGGTGATGATAGTCGGCGGATGGATCCTCTTACCATGATGAGGCCGGTGGTGATCGGGTCGTTGCAGCCGTGGCACAGCTCCCCGAATTTGGCCCAGTAGTCTTTCTTGCAGAAGAGCCGTCCATCTTTTTCATAATACCAGTGGGACAGCGAAGCGCTGCACTCACAGCACCTGACAGAAGAAGAGACGGAAAGAGATACACGAGCAGTTGAGCAATTAATTAACATCTTTTTATGCCAAAAAAAAAGGTGAACATCATAAGGTCCCAGAACTCAGAGGGATGTATTGCAAAGCTGGAGCCAAAATATATTTAGCAAATTTGCTCGATAAATGACTAAACATTGAATTGACAATGAAAATCAACTGTCTGTGAAATAAGTAATTGATTAATCAATTATTATTGTATTTGTATATACAGTGTATTTCTACATTTGCAGAAAAAGCTGGAAACACATTGTCCGACATTATCAGTATGTCCCTGAATCAGCAGTTCAGACCTCCAGGTACTTTAAAATGTTATTGTGTTGACAGAACATGATGTTGTACTGCACTTCTAATGACACCATACAGGGCCTCAAATTATAGTTTTCACGGTGATAATAATCCCTTTGTGGATCTACCACACACCACCATGAGGTAGTACAGACAAATGAGAGATCACACCCAAACACTATGACCAACTATGACTGGACCAAAGAAAACATAGTAATGGCAACAAGCTTTTAGTGCCATGTATAAACATTTCATCAACCAACATCCTTCAGTATAAAATGTCAAACTTATATGAATCTATATATCCTTGATGTTTGTTTTGACCATGAACTGAATATAAGAAGTGGACGTACAGTCACCATGATATCACCCACAAGGTTGTGAACTGCCGCTTTGAAAGTTCTGCATTTTGGTCGTTGCCATCTTGTCTTTTTGCAACCACAAGTGACACGATGCTAAGTACACGCTGAATATGGGCTTGTTAGCTTATCTTGCTAGCTTCACTTTCAGGGTGGAAAACAAACTTAACAGCAGGATGTGTCCCACCAAATGTCAATTGTTATAGTAACGATAATGTTATATAACCACTGCGTCTTGTATCAACGTTTGCAGGATGTACAGGGTTATGACGTTTCTCCAGTCATTACCGTAAGTTACGACCAGGTTACGACGAAAGTTCACAGCGACCAATTTATGTCGCTAAAACAATTTCATCCTCTTTTGAAACATGGAAGAAATGTCCAATGTCATATGGCTGCAGTATTATTTGTATTCATATAGCACCACTGGTGTAGAGATATCATCATGTCGTTGTCTCATAAGGCTACCTGTACTCTGTGTGCAATGACAATGAAGTTTAATCTTATCTTATTTCCTTTTGCAAAAAGTGCCTCTCATGTATTGAAATCACAGTACAACTTAATAAAAAAGAAAAGGAGAAATTACATTTTTAAAAACCTGTACAGAGCAGACAGCAGCATGACATGTTTTGCTACTCTAAAATTGAACCTGTTTTCAATATACTTTGTGAACGGACAGTCTGAGCATCAGACATATTCACCCGTAGAGCTCTGTCTGGTCTGTCTGGTCTGTCCAGAGTGATGTCAGCCTGATAGGCATGAGATGCTGACAGAGTGAAGGTCGGATGACAAAGAGTCGGAGACAGACAGAGGGTGATAACATGGTGACAAGGCTGAGGGGAGGCAATAACAAACACGCATTTAGTCCAGTGACAATGCAAATAAGCAAACAAAGTCTTCTGCAAAGGTGGGTGTGCTATTCAAAACAGTGATAAAAAAACCGGTGAGTACACTTTATTTCCTGGTGATGTATGATAATTCTAATCAAAAGAAAGAGGCAGTCAACAATCTCATGTAACTCAGGCCCATCTGACACACCAGGATCATCCAGGTAGCATATTATTAATCTTCCCTTGACTAGTAAATGTGTCTGTGTGTGTTCATTTTCATTATGCCTTGTTTGTAAACACAGCTTCATGTATTCGTTGATGTGGATAAGTGGGGACATTTGCTCTGCATGGGGCCATGAATCAAAATGTGTGCTAATCCCTTCGCTTATGGTAAAACCATTTCTGTATGTGCGAGTTGGTGCACTTGCATCTGCGTGCTTGCAATCTGTATAAATCCGTCTGGTGTATAACGGCCATGACAAAGTGAGTGTCTCCACTCCTTCCCAGTGGAGCTTCCCTCCCATCAGCCAGCTGTCTGGCCTCCCAGCTCATGGCAGCTTAAAACCAGCACTGTTTGCTCTGAAAATATTAAGGAGTGTGCATGGCTTCAGAGGCTGGAGCAGAATAATTCACTTTGTCCCTCATCTCATCCCAATGTGCTGTTTATATTTACATATGATTCAAATTTCTTCATTTTATTGACATTGCTGAGTTCTTGGTGTCTGGCTCTGATTTGGCTTTCGTTTGCCGATGTCATACTTCTTTTAATGCCTGAGCATTAAAAGTAATAATAATATATTGATTACAATGCATATTTTGTCCTTGTATCATTTCATTTTACACACACACGTCAGGCTGCAAAAACAAAATCAATCAGTAGCTTTGTGGTAAACAACTGATCGTTCATTTTTCAAGCAAAATATTTCTCATTTGTGATTTACTTATTTTCTTTGTCATATTTGACTATATATGTCACTTTGGGCTTATGGAAAATAGTTTTTGGCCGTTTTCTGACATTTAATGGACCAAACAATTGTTCCATTATTAGAGAACATAATCTGCTGATTAATCAATAATGTAACAGTCGTTAGTTGCAGCCCTACACGCACCACACTGTTGTGGAATTAAATGGCTGAAATGTGACCCCGAAGCTGTGCAGTTATATGACTCCTCTTCATTTTATCTTTCTCAGACACAAAAAGACACTTTGCTGTTGAACATGTTCGTGGCTGATCGGTAAAGTAACAACTAAAAACTCACAAATATATTCAGCGGATGCAGCACCTCACTTTGACTTTGCCAGAGGTGTTGCACCTTCTGTGAAACACGTATATTAACCTTGCAGCACATGCAGACCACATGCAGACCCACGCATACAATTTATTTATCAGACAGACAGGCACACCCGCTCTTCCCAGCGTCTGCATGCGGAGCTTCACTGCAGCTCGGCAGATTGCGGCAGAGCTGCTTCCGTATGCAGCGTGTTTGGGTGAGCATGGGGGGAGGAGGAGACTTGGAAGTGGGTCAAGGCTTTCAGAAGACGTCCGCAGCACCGAGCTACTCAGCTGTCTTGGCACTCTGCCACTCAATAACTGCCTTTCACTGCACACACCCATCCTGCAAACCCCTGCTGGGGCAAAGTCATACCTGGGGAGGACACACAGGTGCACATAGACGTGTTCGCACACACACACACACACACACACACATAGGGAGGAGTGATCTTTGCGCTCTGAGGTTCAGTTCCTTCGTAGTAAAACCTCTCGGAGCAGAGCTGGGAGTGGCAGCAGAGTATTAACGATATGACTGAATACATTAGTGACTCCAAGATGTAGACGGCAAATTTCTGCCTTCAGGACAAGAATCTTATCTCAGAGGTGGAGGAGACAGGCAGCAAGGCTCAAAACTTCTATGATTATATAAAATCCCACCACCATTTTTTTTCCAGTTAGTGTGTCAATGTGTGTTCGCGCTCACATTTGGGCGTTTTTATGTGACTGTGTTTGTGTGTGCATCGGCACGGACGTGTAAGAGGATTATCAGTGTGAAAGACTCAGAGGGTCTTTGCCCACTCTGTCATGATGCTCCGAAAATCTAGCTGAACAGAAAGCTTAGGAGTCTCTCTCTCTCACACACGCTATGACACCTTACTGCGAAATCGAATAAATATTACAGGCTCTTTAGCAAAGAAATGAATGATGATGTTCAAGGACAGAAAAATAAATGAGTTGGAAAAAAATCTGTAAGAGAGTATGAGAAAAGACTGATGTAAGGACAATAAAGACTAAATACCCAGAGTGTTTGATTGATTTAAGACGCAGTGACCAAGGACATAAAAGTCAAAAGATAAACAAACGGCAGGATGCTCAGACATAAATAACTCCCATGAACAAGTGAGAGGCAGCAGAGCAGATTTCAGAAGCTATGAAAACCAGCTGGATCCCCCTGAGGGTCAGCAAACAACCAATAACAGAGAGGATGAGAACGAGGGAGACGAGTTAGCAAATCTGGAACTGTCCCCCCTACTGCTCAAATCCCTGATGGAATTAGCTGAAAGTGTCTGAGAGAGAAATAAATTCCTTTTTCCAGGTCAAGCGGAGAAAGCCTCTAACCGACTGTGTTTGTGTTTGCTAACATTTGACTCCAGCTGAGTTCTGTCACAATTAATTCACAAGATACTGTGAATCTGAAGGGTTCTGAGATACTTAAGAAGAAATAAGACAAAGAACTGCGGCGCTTTGAGCTGCTAACATGCGACATCACAAAGGCCAATTTTAATATGCTGATGGTTATCAGAAATAATGTTTACAATCTTAGTTTATTATGCTAACAGATTATTTTTCATTTTAGGGGTCATAAGGCAAAAACGTTTGTTTGTGATTCTCAATATGTGGACTTGACACCTTAAAAAAAGTAGTAGTTTAGTGAGTGTGTGTTTGTAGGATCGAAATAATATTTTTTTCAATCATGGCATACCAGATGAATTAACCATACGCTGCATTGTATTAGTCTACTGTAATTCATGTTTATTATTCCCAGTGAGATGGTCTCATTGGACAGTTCCATGATCTAATATGTTTTTGAATGACTGTGCATCCTATTTATCATGCTGCCGGCCTGACCCAGGTCAATACCTAACATGACTAATTTGTCCCAGTTGATGTGAATGAGCTTCATAGTTGAATGAAAACAACATCAGGTCTGAGTGAATGAATGAAATCAAATTCCCCGAGGGACTGAACTGCTGAAGGAGAGGAGTAAATACACTTAACAAATTAGAAAAATGTCTCAATGCATTAACATACTGTATGTCACTACTGAGCATATACATACAAATATATAATATATAGTTATTTCATGTGTTTATGTGCATTTATACTAAAACTAAAACAATTATTCTGCAGCTATTTTGACAATGTATTCATAGTTTCAGTTTATAATGGAAAGTAATCGGCAGATTAATCAACAATACAATGAATTGTTAGTTGTAGGCCTACAGTTAACTGCATATCAAAATGAACCCGGCAAAGCAAAGGTCACAAAGAAACACACACATATGCGCGTGTAAATGGCAGATATGCAGATAGACAATTAATTATTAATCAAGGTTAAATGTTTCCATTATTTCAGTCGTTTGTTGGTGAAGCATGCAGAGCTTTGTGGTTTAGCATGCTGTCCTGCAGCTGATCAACTAAATGGTTCTAAGATGCACTATTGTTATTTTCTGCCACATGTATCTAGTACCATATAGTCCATATCTAAACCAGGGCTGCAATTAACCATCATTTATTTTATTAATTTATTATCAATTAGTCGTGCAATTCTTTTTTCAGTTGATTAATTGTTAAAAACAAAACCATTTAAAATGTCAAAAAGATTGTGAAAAAAAGCCCAAAGTGACATCCTAAAATGTCTAGTTTGCTTCAATAACAGTCCAAAAGACAAAGACATTCCCTACATTTGCAAATCCTTACATTTGGGATCTGAAAATTAGGACCAGTTGCGATTTTTTTCACTATTTTTTACTCTTGGTTAACTAATTGTTGCAGTTCTAAACTGAAAGCAGTGAAGCTACTATATGCAAACTGTTGTATTTTATATTCTCGGATCTCAGTGTGACGTCGTTCAAGATAAACCCTCAAATGCCTCCCAGTGAAATAAATACAAGACAAATCAAGCTGACCATCCAGCTCTGGTCAGCATGTTATGTTGTGTGTGTGTGTGTGTGTGTGTGTGTACATGTAACCACAGGTCATGACGTGTGGGCTAACACCGCTACAGGAAGCAGGAGGAGTCAAAAGGAAACAGTGTGTGTGTGTTCTGGTGGAGGTGTGAGCAGGTTCATTACTGACTGACAGATGCAGAGCTGAAAGATTCACGAGGAGCCACACCTATCAAACACCCCCCAACACACACATGCACACATGTGCACGTCCTCATTAATAATTAAACCTTCGATCATTTTAGCCATGCTCAGAAGTACATCCATCACCTTTCTATCTGCAAAGAAAGCAGCAACGCTTTCGAGTACTTCTGATCAATAAGTCGATACACCGGTCCGCTGGGCCTTCCAGTAAAATCGGGAAAGTCAGGCAATAAATGTCGAGTGAACCGAGACAAATAAATGTGTCTGATCCGTGACAAAGTACTCAGATGTTGTTACTTTACTTGTAGGCTAAGCTGAAATCCTCACAGACAAAGAGAAAATACAACCTCTGGGAAAGAGATGAGGGGGTTGTGGGATAAAGGGATGGACACACACACACACACACACACACACACACACACACACACACACACAGACAGACAGACAGACGGGTGAAAGACTGTCTGGGGGAGACCCCTCTCTTTTCCCTCAGAGGAGACATAAATAGATAGATTCCTGGTCCAGTGCCAAGATTTTCACCACTCAATGAAAACCAAAGTATTCCCACGTGGGGACGGGGATGAACGTACCAATGTGTGTGTATGTGCGTATGAGTGTTTGCACATTAACAATATAAATCTACCTATTACATTGAAGACTGCTTAAGACGTTTGGTTTGATTCTCTCTCTCTCACACGCACACACACTCAAGGACACATTTATCCCATTCTCACGCCCCCTTTTTTGTTCCCCTAATTTCATCCCCCCCCCCCCTCTCCTACCCTCCTCCTTCTCCATGGCAACACAGAATGCCATAGCGATGATGTCACCCTCTCACATAAAAAAAGAAGCATTACCTCACCACCACACGATAACCCCTACATTGCTCTCCGTTGGGTGGTTTCTCTACCAGGAAGTCCCTCAGCCAATCAGGCTTCAGCCTATTCCCTTGACCTTGTCAAACACAAGCTCGGCAGCTTTTAGACCTGCGTTAACCCCTCGAGGACTTTATTTTCACTACATTAAATAACTAAAACACAGCAGAGGAGAGCAGGTTGGGCGGCTATAATTGCGCCGTCAGTAGCTTTCGCTCTGCGCTGACTGTGGGAGACAATCTCTTTATCTGTGGCCCTGTGGTCCATTTAGCTGGTAAACCGGAGCCCTGGCAGACTGCGAGTGAACGATGAGCATCGCAGCAGTTTCCTTTGTGACCATTAAGCCGCCCTGACCGACTGATTGTCAGCACAGTCGTCTCACTTGTTCCACTGAGAGGAAATGATAATTCGGCGAACTCTGGGAACCATGATGAGTGTTTCAGCAGGATTCAGGAGAGACAGCGGAGCTCCTGTTCATCATCAGGTCTCTTAAACAGAGTAGTTTAGGGTGTCTCCAACAGCTTAAACACAAACTGAGGAAACGAATACATGAAGTGAAAACAGCCCAGTGAGTCAGTTCAGGCTGAAAGAATTAAATACAAATAATAATAATCATCAGACAGGCTTTATGGTTCGGCTTATCAACTCCTGATAACAAAGAAATACTGAACAATAATTCTCATTATTAATTCGTCAGGTATTTTTACCGACATTTTAAGAATCCACACATCCCACTTGTCAGCAAAAGTTTAGTGAAACTGAAAACTTGATGATACTGTAGACTGGAACTATCAGATAGTATTCAGTCTATAGGAACTATCTTCAATATTTGTAGGTTTCTGAATGTATTCAGCATCTCTGACTGATAAAAGTCACCATCGGCCACCATTAAAGTCCAAATAATATCATCAATTCCCCTCCAAAAAAAATCTAAAGTTTATATAAAACATCATGTTGTCGATCCAACATCTAAACCAATCAGCAGTGCTGCCTGATCCAAGACACTCACAAGACAGTTATCACAACAGCTGCTGTTTTATCATTCATCATGACGATCGCAAGGTAAATGGTAGAAATACAGCATTTACTTTATAATGTTAAATAATGTACCAGGAACGTCTGCTTTCGATTGGCCAAAGCAGCACTAGTAGCTGGACGACGTCGCTTTGTGTTACAGCAAAAGTTCAGCCGAGTGGAATTCAGGAATGACCTTTAATGCCTAACTTTTAAGCCAACAGAGAAGTCCTGAAGGTGCCATCATCATGTCAACAAATTGAGCAAAATCCACTCGATGATAAAGTATCTTAAAGTGAATTCTGACAAAGACAAATACTTCTTATGAAACGATCAAGGTCAATAGAAAAGTGACAGGACTCACAGAATGGAGAGAAAATGAGGGCGTTAATCCTCCTTTCTTCACATGCAGGGTTTACGTCTGGAGTTGATCTGCTGCAAACGGGACCAAATTGAATTTTTCGAAAGTGTGATTAAAGTATTGTAGTGAGAGTCAAAGGTTGAAGCTCGGGAGCAAGCGATTAATCAAAAAGTCCCAACACACAGGACGACTCCTTTCTCCTCTCTGAAAATGTTATCAGCAGGTATGAACCCTGGAGACATTACGGCGAGGAGGACGAGGAGTTCTTGGTGCAGACACAGAGCAAAGTGTCACTGGATGAGTGGAAAAGGAGAATATCATTAAAAAAGCTAACAGTGTATGGCCAAATAACACTAATAGCAATACATTTTATTTATACAGCACCTTTCATGCATACAATGCAGCTCAAAGTGCTTCACAGAGGAAAATAAAAACAAAACAAATAAAGAAAAAAGATATTCAATAACATACTAAATTACAGAGTGCTGTGGCACAAACCAAAGATATTAAAAGGATATAACCAATGAACCAGGTCAGAATCACATGGCCTAATATATTTATACTGTTTGTACATATTTAGACAAGTATAAATAAACATGACCACAATGTTATTTCTGGCTTCTTTGGAGTAAAAATTAAAACTAGACGTTCAATGAGATGAACAAATGAGTTTTCCCTTTTGACAGCCTGGTTGTGCTGGATAACATGCTTATCTACTGTGAAACACACACACACACACACACACACACACACACACACACACACACACATCTGAGATACATAAAACGATGTTAAAACCATAACTTGCACCCTTCAGTATTTTGACTCACAGGAACACAAGCATAAGTCCGGTGACAGGACAGAAGCATTCAATGATAATAATAAAGTCCACAACACACACAATGTCCGTCACATGCAGGACAGCAGGGTTTGATTCACTGTCTTGCTTTGACAAAAGAGGGAAGTCACTAAGAAATATGGGTCTTTGCCTCCAGAGACAGAAGTGTGACTGATGTGTGCTGCGTCAAGAGGGAAGTGAGAGACAACCTAAAGAGAAATGAGTAAATCACCTCAACCCACAGAGGGACACCTTTCAGTCTCTACATCCTTCTAACGGACTCTGTACAGTACAAGATACTGTAGGTTTGACACGGTGTGCAATTCAAACACTGAATTATGACGTTTTGTGCTTTTGGTTATCAGCTGACACAATAAAAGGTATTTTATAGAACCTTGTTTTAGCACATTTAATGTTTTATAGATTAGTAAATAATGATCATTGGTTGCAACTTCTATATTAGGAAATAAGAAAATAATTTAAGCTTCAAAAGTGTTTGAAAAAGTTTTGTTAGTTTGATAAAAAAAACAGTGCACATCAGTATAGAACTTGGAAAAATTAGCCATAATCTCATTTTCATCTATATTAAATTCAATAGAGCTTCGGCTATTCGTCAATTCATTGATTAGTTGATCAAAAAAATAAAGTAATTGGCAACTATTTCAATTGATTTGAACAATGCAGAACCTGTCTGATGGTTCTGAAATTCTCAAATGTGAGAGTTTGCTTCTTTCCTTGGTCGAACATATTACAGCATGTCACACAGTAGCACAATCAAGACATTTGAAGACGTCACCTTGTTTTATAGACCAAACCATTTCTCAATTAACCAAGAAAATAGTCAGAATAATCGATAATGACAATAATTCCTGCAGTCTTATTCAACAGACTGCAAAACGGACAAAGAGACAAAAAAGAGACTAAAAGTCATAAAAGTGCTCAGACTAACGGAAAGTTTGAACGTTTATAATTCTATATAGCCACAAAGCAAACTCCATCTATGGAAGAAGACCATGTGATACGGTCAAAAGCCCAGGAACAAGCAGGTAAGTTGACCTTAAGTTAAGCTCTTTTTGTTAAAAGTTTCACTCAGTCAGTGACAGCATGCCATTACATAACTGTAACGTCCCAGGATCGGTTCGGGCCCAGAGACCTTTGTTGCATGTCTCACCCCTCTCTCTCTCCCTCTATAAACAGCAAAAATGACCCCCCCCAAAAAACCTTAAATCTATTAGGCCTGAGTAACATCCTCCTCAAACTAGAAACTCAACAAACGTCCAGCCACGTACTTCCACTGGTCCACTTACTTTCTGAGTTGCTTCTCGCTACGTTGGTCCTTTGCTGACATGTCACCCAGGGGAGCGACGCTCTTGTTTTGACAGTCAGAAGACAGACTCATGCCAGCAGCTCTGATGCTCGACCAGCCTCGCTGTCACAACCATCAGTGACTCTCTGTCTCCCTTCCTCTACTTCCTCTCAGTGCAGCTGCACAGAGGGGTCATGATTCTCCATCAACTATTTCCTGTTCTCTGCCCCTCCCATGGCCTTTTCTTCTTCTTTTTTTGTATCCTCATTAGAGCCGCCCTGGTAATGTCAACTCCTTATTTCATGTACTATTCTTCCACACGCTCAGTCAAATCACATGTTGCTTTTATGCATCATCTTTTAAACCCTTTCCACCTCCTCTCAACTCATTTAATCTGCCAACCTACTCACAGGAGCTGAGGTGTTTTGTTCAATAACACGACAGTCATCATCACATAAGTTGAGCTCTGTGAAGTATTACCTCATTTAAGAGCGTAACTTAACTCACAGATACACAAACAAAAAGTCTCATTCTGGCTGCAACCCGTCTGTTCACAAACCAGCTGAGTCAGATATCGTCTACACTTCTATCAGCGTCATCGACCAGCTGCTCAGATTGGCCCGAACATCCTCAGACATCTAGACACACAGAGGAGCCTTGCTGATAATTTGGCAAAGCCAGTAAATCAGCTGATATCAACTTATCACTAATATACACACTATATATTGGTATTCTTGTATATGTCTGCAAATCAATATAAAAGTACACCAATGTCTAATACATGTATACAGATAAATATGTCACATAGTTTGTCCGCGAGAGAGCTCTGACAAGCTTATTTAATAACCAATTTTAAGGGGTCCTTATTCAAAAACGTTTGCTTATGCAACTTTTTGGGCCTGCCATAATTTCAGGTGATGCATTCAGATTCAGTTACGAAGCCCAGATACATTTCACTTTAATATCATATATGATATATCATAAAGAAAAGCATCAAATCACCACATGTGAGAAGCTGAAACAGTAAGTCTCGCCTCATTAACATCACTGAACCTTCAACACTGTCAGAGTTCAGTATCGAGGTCCTGCATTAAGATTTATGTTTCATTTACTCAGCTCAGTAAACTATCCGACAAATAGGAGCCATGAATCATCCATCATGTCCTGCAGCTTCTGTCACCGGGCAGACTTCATCTGCAGGTAGAAACAGCTGAGTCACTGCAGCCCTTTTTGTCTGTTTCTGAGCCAGAATTCACTGCTTCAGAGAGCTGCAAGGAAAGATATGGCGTAGCTGAGACTTTGCTACATCTACGCACGATTCTGGCCGTAATTATTTAGTGATCTTTATCTTTTATTTAGACGGTGGCAGTAATGTTGCTCGTTCAGACGTGAGTCAGGGTGACAGAGGGACAGATGGAGGCAGAGATGTGTCCTACAGCACATGGTGGCGGTGGAGGATCTGCAAGCTTTGTGTCAGCTCGTCCTTAAGAAAAGGAGGTGAACAGTTTCAACTATCTTTTCACAACAGCTGCGTCGAAAATGGGAGCACATGAGTATGAATCTATCACCAAAACAAATTAGAAAACAATACATGTATCAGTACATGCATACTTTAAAAGAAGAGGTTGTCAGCTAAAGTGCTAACGAAGCACAAGCCCTTGTCGTCCTTTGGGAAGCAGAAGTAGTTTCATTGGGAGCAGGACGATGCTGCACTGTGCTGCAGAGAGACTGCAGCACGGGTCAAGTATTCAGAGTCAAAAACAAGCACACCTCGATCAGATGATGATTCTCATCTGCTTTACCTGGTTTAATGCACATTTCTAAAGCTATTCTTACCAATATAGCTACAGACAATCATGGAGAAATTAATTGAGCAATGAAATAATAATAAAATGCAAATTCCACACAGTGAATGAAAAACATGAAACCAAAAGGATCATCATGCTAATAAGCAAAGGACCAGAAATCCCCTTATTCCTCATTCCCACGAGGCAACGAGAGGTTGGGACTGTCTCCAGAGTCCTATCATAACGACGCAACACGCCTTCTTACTTCGTGTCTTTCCTCAAATATCAAGAGCTGCTTTAAATTAATTCCCTCAAATCCACATTGAAGGCAGTAAGACTCACCCAGCAGCTCCCTGATGAGAGCCCTCACTGAGAGGCATCTGGAGAGCCTTTTCACAAATATTGAATGAATAAATAAATTACAATTTTGAATTACTGTTTAATTGAACAGAGAAGCAGGTTTTTAGTCACACTGCAGAACTGTAAAGGAACATAAGATTAAAAGAGGCGTGACAAATTTGAAGCAAAGACAAGCATCTAAAATTTGGAGCATCTAAATGAAGACTTTTGGGGTTTTTTGGCACTAAAAAAGTGATTACCTGCAACTTGCATTAATATATTGTTGGTCTATTTTCACGCGTCACAGAAGGAAAAGCCCAGGATTAAATTATAAAATGAAAAACAGCTGAATTTCATGTAGCTGCTTTAGTTTCAGGGTCCTGGTGTTGTGCATTTTGCCCCTCTGTCACACTGTCACGGGTTACTGGGACACTTGAATATAACAGAGCCATTGTTCATGTTTTTTACAAGTTAAACCAAAAGTGAATGCATGTTGGTAAAATGTCTCGTTGCAAAGGAAAAGTGTGAAGCAGGAAGTTGGCCTGTAGGCTGCGATGAATGTCTACAACAGCCGTTGCGTTTAAGTTCGTCTAACCTGTGGGTTTGACTGTGTGACTGTTTGTGTTTCTTGTCCCATCTGTGTCCCGTCTTCTTTTTGTGATAAAAATCTTCTGAGCGAAGAGTCTGGGACTTTTTTCTTGTTGATATTTACATGATATGCCACCATCTGGGGTGTTGCTCCAATCTGTGAGATGGTTGTTTCACTACACTACACAGAAGAGTCGTTCAAAACCACTGTGGATTATTTTCAGGTCGTGTTTACTGCTCCGTTCTTCTTCTGTTTATTATAAACAAACCAATGTTGCAGCGTCGCTTTTTTTACTGAGATTTTTCACAAACGTGAACATCGACAAAATGTAAAATGTTGTCAGAACTGGTTTTTAAATATATTTGTGTGAAACTGGCAAGAACATCACAGATTACCACTACTTCAAAACTCAAATACAAGAGATGACTGGATATACCATATCAAAGGTCAAAGACAAACATCTTTTTCACGTAGTTCTGTGAGAGCTAACATGTTAAAATACCTGACAAAAGTACTCAAGCTCTCACAATAACTAAACGGTACGGCAGCATTCCTAATGAAGAGGACACTGTGGTGTTTGCAGTTACAGTTGAGCTTTGGGACGAACAGAAGTCCGACGATGTAAAAACAGATCTCAGTTAGAACATGTTCCCATGAAGGCTGCTGTATATACAGCGAGTATTTCTCCCTCCACCCTCGGGACCCTGCAGTCTTCAAACAACACTCTGAGCACTTTAATTTCGCCTTCCCCTCTGCTATTATCGTCTCCACTTCCTCTTCACTGGAGTAGTGCTCTATTGCAGCAGCGGGCCCTGCAGTTAGATATTTTTAGTTTGGATTTAAGCTCCGTTTCTCAGTCCCACTAGTCAATTCTCCACGGAAGTCTTGTCTGACTGGCGAAGTCGTCTTAAATCCTCCTTTTCTATGACAATCCTGCTCCTCCCCGAGGATTTGGATCTGGGTCAAAGAAAGATTCCCTATCATTTTTAGACACGGTGTGGGAGGTAGAGAAAAATCTGGATGATTTCTAGGAGGATGCAACACTTTCTAGGAGACTACAACTCTGTTTCTTTTCTTTTTTTAACAGATTTTGTTGCTCACACTAATTAAACTGTTCTGGTGTGTGTTGTGCCACAGAAGGGCTGAAAGCTGCAGGATGATATCCGACAGCTTAAAAGGAGTTTGAGGGAGCCGGCACCACGCTCAAGTTTGCACCTAATGATGGTACGGTTGCAACGAAATGCAAAGTATGCTTTTATTTTATGTCAAAGTCCAAAGTGCATACAAATGCAAACAAACAAAAAAGGTGGGAAATGAGGTCACACACATAAATGCACTCAAATAAGAGAGAAATGCAAAAATGCAAACACTTCTAAAAAAGACACCCCACTGAGACAAACTGCAAGCCTTCATCCACGCTGAGGCATTCAGCCATCTCATCAACACACACACACACACACACACACACACACACACACACACACACACA
>NW_022280054.1:3307601-3331266 GCF_004355925.1 Anarrhichthys ocellatus | reverse complement strand
CACACACACACACACACACACACACACACACACACACACACACACACGCACAACACAAAATAGAAGATAGCCTGCTCAGATTTCCCATTCAGACATCCAGCCGGGGGAAATCATTAACGACACATTGAGAGGTGAGTTTTCCACATAGCAACCTGCCAACCAGCTCAGATTAACGGAGTGAAAGGAGGTGTGACGTTGACGATGCAGATGGAGCTTTTCAAAAACATTTAAACAAAAGAGTCGCATTACTTTTTTTTACCTGTTAAGAAAAGATACGCAGACCTAATCAGCTCTACGTGCCTCAAGCAAGTAAAAACTAACTCAGAGTTCTCATGCTGCCTCTAAACCCTGAAGTTAGCATGTCTCATGTTCAACCTTTAATTGGATTCTACAACAACAACAACAGGCACCCCCGGAGCCGCCTCTTAGACGACCAACAACAGCATGTTATCCCCACGCGGCACCACAAATGTAGATAAACGGTTGTGTTTGGCCTGTCCGAGTCCAGGACATATAAGGGGCGGAGGTTTGGTAGCGGCGGTTCTTGCTGTCGTTGGACTTTGCATTTAGAAATCCCCAGACATTCAGAGATCTCCCATTATCTGGTATCGCTAGACAAGATGTTCGTAAACTATTACTGAATGTGTTGTGGCGAGCTAATGTTGGCCATAATGCATCACCAACTAATATTAGCTCATGTGGCTAATGTTAGATACACTGTCCTGATAAATTGCCTCAAGTGATGCCACTTGACACTCAGTGTGGAGTCAGGAAGACCCTCTGTAACCTGCAAGCCCCTCAAGCCCCTCAGGACCAGCCATCTCTTTTCAGGAACTATGGTTATTTCTGAGTGTTGTGAGGCAAATAACTAAATGTTTCAGTCAGAACTCCTCGACAAGAAGTTGTTTGATCTCCTGTTTGTCAGAAACAAAGTTGGCTCTACAATAGATGTGAGAGACGGAGAGAAAGAGGTGGAGATATTACATAAGATCATCAGGAACGAAAGCTGCAGCAACATCAACAACAACAACAACTGTGTCCTATTAATAATACATACAGGAGCCTTGTAAAAACCGGCCTACTTTCAAAGTGAATTACTCCTGACTCATCTTAATGAGATTATCAGCGCTGAATTGATCAGTCATAGAGCTTGGTCATGTTTTTGCTGCAGTGTCATGGTATCACATTGTGTGAGAGAGAATGCATCAAACAACAAAATAAACAGGTCTCAGTTTCTGCTCATTTATTTTGTATTTAAGTTTCTGCTGCACGGAGGGCTTCATACGATAAATATTTGCTTTCATTTACTGAAGGGAAATTCCAGTGGTGAAAAATGTTTGTCTGATACTTTATGCTTCCAAATAACCAATATAAGAATCTAAAATGTCATGAAAAGCGGAAGTCTCAAATTTCAGTTTCGAGTGTAGAATCAATGGCCATTAGTGTGTCTCCTCCATCTGTGAATCTCTTTACATTCATGTTCTCAAATGCATCGTGTTGTATGACCTGAGGCGACTGTATTGATCTGAAGATTGAGTGACTCACACTTTTTATAGTCCGGTCGGGACGACACACATACATACTAACAGTCAAAGACACACATAAGCTGAGAGCTCCTCGTGAAACATGCTTACAGAGAGAATGTGAAGCAACTGGAGAATCTAGATTTAATCTGTGTGGTTAAATCTTTGGAAAAATGTATAAATCCCATCATGAGAAGTCCTTAAGAGTCTCAAAATGTGACGACTGGGTCAGCTACTAAGCTTGAAAGGCAGGGTTATAATAGCAATGTATAATAATCAAATAATATCTATATATATAATCTATGGTTTGGGAGGCTGCTAAAGTGTTGTAATTTCTGTCTTCTACAAATCAGATCAGTTCAACAACAGACAAGATTTGTGCTCAATGTTAAAATCAACATACTGGTTGAAATCCAAACAATGTGACGAATAGATTTCTTTCACACAGAAACACATGAAGTCTCACTGCCCACACACACACACACACACACACACACACACACACACAACGTGCTGCAGAACAATTCATCAGAAATCCAACTGAGAACAAACTGAAGGCATCTTGTAAACAGTCTCAATATTCACACACTCACTCTTCAAATAAGCTTTTTCAATCTCATCGATCTATAGCTGCTGAGATGTAGAGAGAAAGCTGCCTGAGACTGAAACACAAACCGGCACAAAGTACGGTTGACATGTGTTGATAAGGAAGACGGAGCAGAGTCTCAGATAACTTTGAAATCAAAGTCAATGCTCGATGATGTCTCTATGTGTATTTGTTTTTTGTAAACATTATTTAAACAGGTTTTCAGGCTGCTCAGGTGTGAGAGACATTGTTTCTGTGGTGAGGTGCGTCACAGGAGTTATAGGAGTAATAACACATGGTGTTAAACAAATCACCTGAACCCGTCTCTTGCCTGATACAATAACAATATTCAAACAATGCTTTTGAACCTGAGTTTAACTCAAAGACGAGAAAACCCAAAAGAGAAAAGTCACACGATCTCCTGACAACCAAAAGCAAAAACTCATGAGAAAGAAGAAAAGACACAATTAAAGGAGATTTTCTCACAAAAAAGGACAAGGAGGAGGCAGAGCAGTATTCATATCACCAGTACAGTAAAAAGGTGCACTGAGAGAAGAGTTCAAACACAAAAGATTGTGTTTGAAAATGCTTGTTTTAATACAAAACTAAAAGCTACTTGATTTGCTGTCGGTGAGTTTAGTGTTGAACAGACCTGAAGCAGACGGTGTGCCAGTCGTTGCTGAGTGCCTGGAGGTACTCCTCATCGTAGATCCTCTGTTTGCATCCCGCACAGACGGGCAAACTTCCTCCGGCTGAAACACGAGACACGGAGGTTACAGGATGTACTGGTGTCCATGGTTTTACCGTTCAATATGCATAAAATCAACAGCAGTTCTTTGATGGGGTGTAATAATCGCTGATGTGCGTTTGCATGTGACTGTTCATCTCTGTTCTTATCTCGCCTTCAATGCAAATCCTCACTGAGGCTCCAGATTTCAAACAAACAACACAGAAAATGCTTCATCATTACAGACAACATTCAATTTTAATTTTTGGTAAAAAAAAAGTAATAATATTTCAACTATTTGTAGGTACAGCAGAGTCCGGACAGATCCGATGTAGCATCTGTGATAGCATGAAGTTATATTGATTGCAACCGACTGAAACTTCTCCACTAAAAGCCCCTTTGTCGCATCATAGTGACAGTAAGTGCATATTGTCACCTTCTCAACATAAAAGCAGATATTATTTCAGCTTGTTTTTTAGATTGAAACTTTAAACATTACACTTGATCTGAACAGGTGTGGGAATCATAAGATAGGTGCACAAGACAATACAGGGGATACTTCAGTACTGTATGCAAAATATTGCAAACACGATTGTTGGCAATAGATCATGTTTCTGCAGCTGAAAAGTAAAACATCATACACTGTATTTATTACATTTACTGCATCATTATGAGCCTTCGGTTGGATATTTTACAGACACTGGAAAATAAAACATGTGACGAAGTTCTTCTGAAATTTGAGAGCAATATGTAGCTGCATGCCATCTCTCATATGCAAAACAGCTATAAACAAGAAAAACAGTGCTGAGCACAGATCAGTTCAGAGTTCAATCCGCAACACAGCGTCTGCATATTGTTGGATCAATGTTGTATCGTTGCAGCTTTGATTACTCGTCCATGCTTGCCATCTGTGTTGGCAGAGGTTTTGTGCGGTCGGCTGGTTGATGTAATGACTGATTGAGCCGCCCTGCTGTAGTAGTTTTATCGATCATATTATCTTGAAGGCAGTCTGCTTTGTGCTGATGGCTTTTCTCTCCTTTCACCTCTTTACTAAAGAAGCTGTTTCGCCTCATCTCTGTATCATGGCATTTCTCTATCTGATAGCTGGACCTGCGCTGTCTGCAAAGGTCTCAGAGAGGACGCAAACACCTCAGTAAAGGCAAACAAAGCACACCTGCATTCTTACACACACACACACACACACACACACACACACACACACACACACACACAAACAGCATCCTAATACTGTCTTCTTCCTTCACCTCCACCTCCTTAAGGTAAATGACCCTATTCCGATTTCTGTTGGGTCCTTTCCACTGATTTATGACACAACCGATGGTCCTCAAAGGTGACTACTAAGAATAAAGAAGTTTACCAACAACACATTACTAATGTTTGTCTCTTCACTGGGCAGCACTAGTACCTTGGTAGTACTGCTGGGGGTAACCTCCTCCATAACCAGGAGCCACAGGAGCCCAACCTGCAAAATTAAAAAGTAGTTACCATTGAGACTCATTGACAGTAAAATTGTATCAGTGTGTAAACTGACAATACGAGTTTGACCATTCAACATAATAATTAGTGTTGAAATACTGTATATAAGCATTAAACATCTTTAGGTTATTTGTGAATCAATAACCTAGTGATACATGCAGTACATACAGTGAATATGACAACTTGACCTATTTATGTGGAAGCCAATAATTATTCTCCATTTGGCAAAGCTCTCTTCTCTACTGGCAAATGAGGGAAGTTATTAAACCATCTGTGGAAGCATTTCACACAGACAAGTATCTCTCTGGCCATTGGGAGGAGGATTAGGGCCGTGAGGTTTAATGCTCGTATAGTATCTGTGGGGCAGTGAGAGGAGGCTGTAGCTTTATGATTACACTCATCCTCACTGATGAGCAGAGGAGGAGAGGAAGGACCAGAAGCTACACTCCCCAAAGTGTAAAGTGTGTTGTGGACATCTGAAGCCAAATGTGGGCCATATTAACCCTCTGTTGTGTCTTCTTTTGTTTGTTTGTTTGTTTAAACAAAAAAAAAGAGATTATACAGGAGGAAAGGAGCAGAAAATATCGAACAAACATGCGGCGCTTCTCACCTGGCTGATAAACACCGCCACCGCCACCTCCACCGCCACCATTGCCGTAGCCTGTTGAAATGAAAAGCAAAGAAACAAATCGTGATAATGTGTCTATTCTTATGGCTTTGTGTGCAGTGGGTTTAACTCATTATCAGTTTTGTGGTGTCTATAGCTGTTAGCATTTCTGCCCCTGAAGTGACAGTTAGCCAGTGGCTCAGCTGAGGTCACATTAACAACCTCATCCAAACGTTTTTTCAGGGCAGGACTCTCCGGGGGTTTGTGTTATCTTCAAACAGTCACACTTTGATGTTGCACACAGTATAACTATAGCAGTAATCAGTCTTCATCAGGAAATGTTGTGTTGTTGACTTGCTCGGTTTACAAATTCCTAACGGTACTGTAATTCTTCAGGGATTACTGCCTTTGGTGGAGCTGGACGCTGGACTCATACCGCAAATGTTTCTTTAATACAATAAATGTCAATACATCCATTCTAATATCTTCAGCAGAATCTTTGTCACAATAAAAGGAAACGAAAAACAGCACTTGTGACTAACACATGATTCTTTACCAGTACTAAAACATTCTAGCAATATTAAAGTGGGAAGCAGGCCTGTTACACTACCTGGTTTGGGTGGTTTAGCTCCAGCACCAGCACCAGCACCTCCCAGTCCAACTACAGAAGGATAAGTCAACCCACCTGTAACAAGAGAAATAAAACTGGCTTAGATGTGGTGTTTAAGACTCTTACATGGTTCACCCATAGCTGTCCTGTAAAGAAAAACTGGAAAATTAAAACACCAGTTGATTTCCTTTATCAAAGTATCCGGCTGGTTTCTCCTTCCTGAAACTGAGCCCCATACAGAAACTTATCAGCATGCTGGTCAGCTTCCTGCACAGGAAGTGCAACGCGATGGCATCTCCTGACCAACTGACACTTTGAGCACTGGGCAGAACCTTCTAGTTTCTTTTTTTTAAGTCGGGGGAACATTGTGTAACAGTGCTGTCAGCCTCCTCTCATACATACCCTGGCCATAACCATGATGATATGGCCTGTATCCCCCTGAATCATGATGACAAAGAAAAGTAGCATTATTGTCTGGTCGGTCAGCTCATCTTTTACAGTTTGTGTCGGGGGCTGCCTCTTCCAAGAAATGGTGATGAATGTTATCATGGAAAAAAAAATATATGACTCAAAAGCATGTGTTTATATGCTTTTTGTTTCCCCATTAACTGACACATGTGTCTAGTGTTTAAAGGGTGAAGTCAATTTTTACGTGTTAAATGAAATGCAGAATGAGTTCTGACCTTGATAACCACCGGCTGCCAGTGGGATTCCTGCTCCTGCTCCTGCTCCACCCGCAACTACAATAAAGCGCAACACAACAACGTATGAGCCTTCACATGGAAAACAAACATGATGTGGTATCAGCACCACGAGGAGCTGAAGCACAGACAGGATAGAAATCACAGCCACATCTATAAATGTTTGTAGAAAAAGGAAACTTGCCTCCATAGGTTCCACCGTAGGGATATCCACCTCCGGCTTGCCCAACACCTGCTCCTGTACCTAGGAAGTAAAAGTGTTAGAAGACTGGAAGTGTGAAGATTTAACTGAATATTCCCCATTACAATCGTTCATCCTATGCAGCCTTAGATTAGCTTCAATAAAAAGCAGTGCACTAGTTATTGAGTTAATCAGTCCAGTGGATTGTTTCATGAAACAGGTTATCACTTGGAAAACTGAGATGAATCAAAAATAATAGAGGAATGTGATGTCGACTTCAGGTACAATCATCACAAGATTATTAGTTTGTTGTTTTACTTCATAACGTTATGAAGGCCACAATCCTACCCCCTCTGTTACACTCTGCCTTGAAAAGTATGCAATATGTAACATTAATTTTACCCCTTATTGTATGTTTTTGACCGTTTTATTCAATGTTTCTTGGTTTTCTTTATTGTCTTATATGGATGCTCTCTCTCCGGGACAATAACATTTATCTTGATATTTGACTGATTGAGTTGGACTAAATGAAATGCAGGAAAAACACCTTACATTAGGTCTCGAGTCAAGCTCAGGTAAAATAGTGCAGAATAGCTGAAATACTGTACAACTGTCAATGTGCTGATGCATACAACTGATGACCAGTCAGTCTATTGGAGGTGTAATTGGGTAGAGAAAGGCCTGATGCAGCGTTTCCTAATATGTTAACCAACGTTTTTATCGGTTGAAGTTGAGTCGTTAACTGTCCAGACAGAATGTGCACAGTAAGATAAATACAGTGTGTGAAAGCATGATCTATAACATTGAATAGGATAATACAAAGTATTGATAACATCATTAGGAAGTTTTGATTTAGAAATGAAGATAAAGATAAAAAATACATTTACAAATTATACAAATCTAGACGTATGAAAGTGGGCAGATATGTGCAAACACTTGGTTGCATGTAGAAGTTGTTCTTCTGTCATGAATGGGACCTTCCAGGAAAAGTTGGGTTAACATTATGAATCATTTAACAGATAGTCACACAGCTGTGCGCTTTTTCTGCTGCAGAGTCACATAGAGTAGATAAGATTATTTTTACAGTAATACTGAATATTCAGTACCTGAATGACCAATGAATTTAATGTTGATATTGTGGCCATGGAATGAGCTAAATCAACTATATGCATTATCGGACACAATGTTAGAACAAATACATTACTATACAGATCAATTCTGATTGATGATTTGTTAGCCATCATTACCTGGTAAGAATGGTTTAGGTGCTTTGCCACCTGTGCCGACACCAACACCTAAAAACAGCAAGGTTTAGTATTATTATAGTCACTGGCTGCAGCAGGGACCATTGACCATAGCTGTTCACTCTGTCTTTGTCTCCACCGTGTGGCCAGATGGATGTATTGTATCACATTACAGTTTTTCTCAATTGTTTACAAACGGTTTTCTGAAAGCCTCATATTTTTTAGAACTCTACACACAAAAGGATAAACTCCACAAATCTCCTGCAAAATATAACTCTGCATTCAAAACAATACATATCTATGTATATATATTTTGGAGCTTTATTGCTAAAGCTCTGATTGTTAATTGAACAATTGTGCAACCCATGTTTGCCCATGTGAGGAGTCTTAAGTTTAGCATGTTGAATGGCAGGGTGTTCCATGTGAACATAGGAGATTTTATTCATGAAGATTGTGCCAAATGTTAGAGAGTTGTGTGTAGTGTTTTGAAAATAAAGTATGGTGTAGAACTGCAAACGGAGTGTAAAGCAGGACATGTGTCCGTATGTTATCAGAATTGGTTTGGGGTGTTTGGTACATGAGTTACAGGTTGTGGTCATTGTGACTCAAGTACCAGTATTAGCATGTAAATAATTAAGAAAAAGTGGAAGTTTCAAAGACAAACATAGCTTGAGGGCTAAAAACAACATGGAGTTCTTAAATGAATAAAAGTATAAATATTGGCCTACCTCCAGGTTGTTGGACTCCAGTTACAACTAAAGGATAGAAGAGACTATTCATGAGCTATGTACAACATTTTACGAATTAATACAAATGAAGACAAAAAGGACAAAAACATACACAACATAGAAAGAGAGCCCATCTAAAATGTTGGGATGAAAGCAGAGCTTTCCGTCAAAGGAAAATAAATCTTGTGGGGTAAAGTAAAACAAAATGCAACTGAATACAGAAGCAAATCCTGTAAATATAGTATTAATACTAAAGAATGGTTCAGCTTTCCACTATATGTTATTTCTAAGACTCAACTGCAACTAAATTAGTTTGATTATTATGTATGGAACTGATTTTTATTACTTTATTCTCATACATATAATAATTGACTTGTAATCATTTGTTTAGATTTATTTTTTCAGGCTTTCTTTGAACTATGAAAGTCACATGACCAGGTAAACAATGAGATTAGTTGATATCACAGTGTGAGTCTTATTTATTAGATCAGTAAGTCTCAGATACAAACAGATAGTTTACACTTACCAGGCTGACCATGGCCTGACGGACTAACTAAAACACAGGTAAGAGGTACATCAGTTAACATCCTCCATAAAATATGGTAACAGACGAAGAGAGAGCAATCTACATTTGGTACAAATACTACAGAATATTGTAAATAGATTAATAGATCAGATTAAATTTACATGCAAAAGAAAAAGAAAACGTCTCTTACCACCAGAGGGAGCTGCAACACCTGCTCCACCTATGATAAATAAATACACAGGGTTTTGGTCATTTATCTATTGACTGAATACAAGATGTGCAAAATAATAATCGTTACGTTTTTTGTTGTAAATATTAATATGAGAATATATTTTTTTTACATACTTACCAACACTTGTGCCAGCTGTGAAATAACAAAAAGCATCATCAAATTAAGCTTTGTGTAGTAATTATATATTCAGTACAATGATCAAGTTTGTTATGTAAAACTTACCACTAGGCTGAATAACTCCACCAGCTGTCAAAAGAGCCAGGAATATACATTATTAAAACAGACATACAACAGAATTAAATAAAGTAACTGCAAAAAATATGCACTTATTTTTAACCCACCGCCTGTTTTCACACATCCACCACAAGTACAAAAAAAGGCAAATTTTGAATTAAAATGTTTTTGTTTGGTTGATTTAGTTACTATAACAATCATTAAATATACAGTGTTAATGATGGAATTATAAAAGAAAGGAAGGTATGGGAAAAACAAACAGGAACAAGACATACTCCTTTCAAAATAATATAAAACAAACAATTAACATGACAAAGAAATAATGTCAAGACAGCAGAAGTACGTATAGATAGTATTCTATAGCAGGGGATTCACAGTTCATTTACTATTCATACCGATATAAAACTGGAGATCAAATGTCACATTATTATCATGGCAATGGTTTTATGAAATGTAAACTCAGGAAATATATAATTAAAAAATCCCCCGCTGTAGAACTTGAACTGTAAAACTGGTCAGGAAAAAGTGCAAGCATTCATATTGTCAAAAGAAGTGTAAACATTTCAGAGCAATCACATGTGGGAAATTGCATGCCAGCATTAAAGTATCCCTTCCTTCTGAATGTCTGCTAAATGAATACATTATATTTGCCAATGTCCAGAAATGACAGCTATCAAGCTGAGTGTCAGTGTTAGTAAAAGGAAAGGAGAGCACAGGACAAGTAGCCTACTGTTGGTGAAGTGATATCATAGTGCCTGTCTTCACAGTCCCAAAATGAAGCAGCATATTATTTTGTAAAATAAGATTTCTACAGTCCAAACATTATTTGAGAAGACAAATCATTAATTGTTCAAATCTGAAAATCTAAGTCCCATACTGTAATTTCTGGCCATTTAAATTATTAGTATATTCTCATATTGTATAATTTAATACAGGTGAACAAAAATATAGCAGATTGGATAACAGATTGTGCTTTTAGGATTTAAATCTGAAATCATTAAGATGTTAAATTTGGATGATGCTTAAAAACAATGACCTGCAAAAGACTTATTTCAATAAATAAAAGACTCTTTCTCTTTTAGGAGGAACAATGACATTAACAAATAGTGAGAGGACTGTCCCACACTACATCAGAGTGGCAAATACGTTACAACTCAACTACAACTTAATATATATCAAATACCACAGGTTTCACTTCATGGTCAAAGGTTTCATGCAAACAGCAAGTCTTACTGGGCCGTGGGACCTCTGGCGTCTTGCCAGTTGCGGCTATAGGCGTGGGCTCTGTCAAAAGACAACAGGTTCCAGTTTCATCCATCGTACTTTTAAGCGTGAGAGAGACTAGAAAAGGCAGAAGCTGTGAGGTGGACTATGATACAGCCACAGCTGGGAGGCTGTTAGCTAGAGGTGGTCAATAGCTGGTAGCACTAGCATTAAAAACAACATGTGAGTTTTGTGGGCAGGAAATGGGTGAAAAACACGTGGAGCGGATAAATGATGTTACAGTACTGGTGCAGTAACCCCAAGGTAGAGTGCATTTGCCATATACAAGTGGAAATTGGCACTTTCCCTCCCATATGCTTGATATAGCTTCAGCTAAAATATACATGTGTAAAAGTGTGAACAGGAAATGTCCCAGGAAATGCAGAGTCTTGGCATTTCACTGTACCTGGTCTAGGAGTTCCAGCAGGCCCTGCGTCCTTCGCTGTAAACGCAACAAAAAAAAAAAGGCCATTCGCAATGTAAAACGTATAAAAAATGGTCATCTAAGAAAATATGTAACTGTATTCTCAGCTTTACCTGGCGACAAGACAGCAGAACCATCTGGGCCACCACTGACAACTGTACCTGGAGTAGCTCCTGGCACTGCAATTCCTTCTCCAGTGACGCCTCCTGCAAGAGGCACACACGGATGCCACTGTTATCTGCTACTTTAAATCACAAACAGCTTTTGTGAACGTTTGTTTCTAACTAGAATGCCAACAATAATGGCTTTAATCTATCTGACTTTTCTCCCTCTATTGACTCTGTTGGGGCATTTACCTCGTCTTGATGAATGGATAGCAACAATAAGAGGAAGATTCAAATTGGCATTTGCTTCCTCTGCAATGTATTTCTTTCTGTGACGGCTGAATATCGCCACAAAATGGGAAGTCTAGATATAGGAGCACTTGCTCTTTGTCAGGGACTGACCCTATAATCTGGTGTTTACTGTTATTTAACAACATATGTATGTTTATTGGTCATTATTGTTTGTGAATGGTAGAAGTAAAACAATAATTGAATGACGTAACTTAGCATCAGATGACAATTGCTAACATTGCGGTGGAAATAACTCATGATATTTACTCAAGGTAAAGTGGTCCAATGAGGCTTGATAGAGAAAAGTCAGGTGAGGTTCTGACTTAGAGAGATTCCAAAACCGTTATGAAATTGCGACTGAGCTTTGGCTAATGACCGATAGAATGAGATTGCAGACCCAGGCGGTCAAAATAAGTGTCCTTTGCATGGTCGGGGGGAGTGGGTTCACTATTAGACGAGGTCTGACATCTGACATGAGCTGGTGGACATAACTGAGGAAATCAGGTATGGGCTACCTTACTTACGTTGGATGGAAATTGTCAGCAGGTGATTTAGAAAATATTACTTTTTCATTTGTATAAGATGACTGAATGATTACCAGGTTCTCACCATATTTTGGTGGTTTCACACCGCCTGGATATCCTGCATGAAAACATACCCCCATCAATATATTTATGTTGAAACTTTATCACTTTGTATGATGACAAATCATAGTACTTCTACTGTCTTTCCATACACACTGCACATATACCTCCAGCCCCAACTCCTCCCGGTGCAACTCCTCCTGTCCCTCCCAGGCCTCCTGTTCCAAACCCTGCTCCAGCTCCTCCTGCAACACCTAATGAAGGAAAATAAAGCAAGTTAAATGAGTTGTACAATACACAACAATTGTGTCTTACCTATTATAATCAGTTGTATACACAATACAGTGAGTATGATTGTGTAGTTTATGTACCAATGAATAAAATCTACGTAGGATATGATAAAGTAAGAGAGACTCAGAATCACGTTATGCATTTCTGAATGTGTGATATTTGTGTGCTTATTTATTGTACCGTATTTAGCAGCTTTTGCGGCAGCAGAATATTGTCCATATTGTCCACCTTGTCCTGGTACAAAACCAGGACGTACTCCTGCTCCTCCAGTTCCTAACCCTGCTCCAGCTCCTCCTGAAATTCCTAATCAAGCGAGATGGAGCAGGTTACATGATTAGTTTAATTATTGAAATCTAAGAACAAGGAGCATAAGATAAAATAAGTAAGACAATAGATTTTTAGTCATTGAAAATCGTTTCCTATCAGAGTTAGTTCATACACTATTGAATGTCTCTGAATGTGTGCCTATATTTATTATACCGTATTTAGCAGCTTTTGCGGCAGCAGAGTATTGTCCACCTTGTCCTGGTACAAATCCAGGACCTACTCCTGCTCCTCCTGTCCCTCCCAGGCCTCCTGTTCCAAATCCTGCTCCAGCTCCTCCTGCAACTCCTAATTCAGTTTGAAAATATTAACCTTCCAACCAGAATTAGTTGATTTCTGACTATGTTTTTTGTGCTCTTTTCACCTACCGTATTCAGCAGCTTTTGCGGCAGCAGAGTATTGTCCGCCTCCTAGTCCTGGTACTCCTCCTGCCCCCCCCAGTCCTCCTGTCCCTAACCCTGCTCCAACTCCTCCCAAAACTCCTATTGAAGGGGAGTTAAGTAGATTCCATCATTAGTTAACAATTAATAGTCTTATAATAAATAGGATAAGTTACAGTAAGTATTGTACTGTACCCAGAATACATTTCTAAATAATAAAAAAAAAAATGTGTTGTGTTGTATCTATATGACTGTATGCTTATTTCTGCTGTGGTTTCCTCCTACTCATAGTACTACACCAGGTACTCTTGCTTGTCCCGTACCCAATTAATTTGATCAACTTGTCCTAAAGCAAAGCAGTAGAAACACTCTCACTGTACAAAACCTTTTTGTCTACTCTGATTTTTCAATTTGATGACTTACCACCATAGCCGCCACCACCAGGAAGTACTTGCCCTGCTCCCCCTGGAACTCCGCCTCCTCCTAGGCCTGCTCCTGGGACTCCTGTTTGGGATTGAATAAAGAACTAATCTCTCGTACACTGTTATGAATGAAAGATTACAAATGACATAATTCTTTTGTAAGCTGCTGTCATTACCATTTTAGCAAACCAAATTAAATCTTCAGTATTATCCATTTAAGACGCAATATTCCAAAACTCGTGATTGTAACATCTGATTCATGTAACAGTGAGTAGATCAGCACTGCATGAGATAAATAAGTCATGCCACACCATATGACATGGTAATCATTACACAATGTCAAATGGTAAACACCACAGTCTCACCGTATGTAGGAGGTTTAGCACCAGCCGCCAAAGCTGCAAAACAACATGCCCAGAAGAGGTTAAAACGTGATCTTAAAATGTTGCCAGATTAATATTATTACTCATGTAGATCAAAGGTCTGTGGGGCATGCTTACATCCATATCCTGGTAAAAAGGGGAATCTTCCAGGAACTCCTCCACCTGCACCACCACTTGGAACTACCCCTGCACCACCTGGACCTTAATAATGGAAAACAAATAATCATGTAATCATGCACACTTACTTAAAATACTACTTAAAATGCAATGGTTTTGGTCTGCAATATATATGATTTTTACAGAGATTGAATTCCAGCTACCATATTTAGCTGCTTTGGCAGCAGCAGAGTATCCTCCACCTCCCAGTCCTCCTGTTCCTCCTAGTCCTCCTGTTCCTCCTAGTCGCCCTGCTGCTCCTAGTCCTCCTGCTGCTCCCAGTCCTCCTGTTCCTCCTAGTCGCCCTGCGCCGCCTAGTCCCCCTGCTCCTGTGTAAGACATATTTCGATGTAAAACATTGGCATGTCTTAATATAGCAAAATTTGGAGTGAGTTTGCTGGCAATACAATTGATTGTATTCAGAACAATCAAGCGAAATTAAGAATCAAGAGCAGATCACAGCAGGCAAAGTGAGCCTTCCCCTTTTTCTGTGCATACTACACAAGCAGATGTATGCAACATCACTTCTTTCTCTCTGGCTTTGCATCTGAAAGTGTTATTAAGCAGGTTGTATTTAAGTTTTAATAGCAGGTACAGTGCCAGGTTTGAGCATTGGCAGGACCGTGGAGTTGCTGGGCGTTTCAAAGGTAGAAATATCAAAGCTGTAAAAAAAGAAACACACACACGACAGCCAGACCATTGCTTGTGATCTCAGCCCCTCTGTATTCAATCTCAGAGTCTTGGCTTACCACCTGGCCTTGGTATCATGTGAATCACACATCGCTAAATACCAGGAATCTGTAGTATACACCCAAAGGAAGCACATGACAGGTTCGGAGATTTGATAACAGTAATTTATAATTACCATATTTAGCAGCTTTGGCAGCAGCTGAGTATCCTCCTGTTCCTCCAAATCCTCCTGTGCCTCCAAGTCCACCCGTTCCTCCAAATCCTCCTGTGCTTCCAAGTCCACCTGTTCCTCCAAATCCTCCTGTGCTTCCAAGTCCACCTGTTCCTCCAAATCCTCCTGTGCTTCCCAGGCCTCCTGTTCCTCCAACTCCCCCTACTCCTGTGGAAAACAAGTTTATCTAATGAGCCTTTTTATGTAAAGCAAGCTGCATGGTTAAATATAATCAACTGAAATGAGTTTGCTGCGAAAAACTTAAAATAGACCAAATAAAAAGATGCTTTTGTGAGTACAATGAGAAACCTGATGTGGTTGTGTTACTGTAGGCTGTATACTTTCAGAACAACTACCACCACCACAAAAACTTTAGTTTCAGTTCACATTTCAACATAAACATTTGATGAGTTCACAAAGTCAGCCATCTGTTCTAGATGAAGGCTGACCATGTCCAGTTACAGTCTTTGAGTGCAACTGAAATCACATTTTGCAGTCAAAAATAATATTCCATCTACGTAGTATATATAGTACAGGTATAACCTTTGATAAATCAGGTAATGTTACTGAGATCAGATCTCTTTTGCAAGAAAGACTCGAGTAAAGCAAAACAAAATAATTATGTTCCTGATCATAATTGGATTTTATCTTTAGTTGACAAAAAAAGTTGCTTTCCCTATTTAGCAGCTTTGGCAGCAGCAGAATATCCTCCACCTCCTCCGAGTCCCCCACTCCCTAACTGTCCTCCTATCCCTCCTTGTCCTTCAATGCATATGGGAAAGGGAGGCCAAGACAAAACACAATTATAGCTAATACTTACTCCATATAGTGTACACAGAATTTTGTAATTGTGAAGACACAAGTACAACTTGTATAGCTCACATAGCAACATTATGTTAAGTAAAAAAAGGGAGCATATGATCATGCCATTTTATATACCATACCATATTTAGCGGCTTTGGCTGCTGGTGAATATCCACCAAACACTGGTGCACCTCCCGGTACTCCTCCTGGTACCCCCCCAGGTACCCCTCCTGGTACTCCTCCAGGTACTCCTCCTGGTACTCCTCCAGGTACTCCTCCTGGTACTCCTCCAGGTACTCCTCCAGGACAGAGAGAGAGAGCTTTTTACTAAACCCAATGTAATACTAAGTACCTTTCAGCTACAGAATGAGTAAATAAAAAAAAATAAAGATGAAAAAAGATGATTTTAAATAAGCTTCAATGACACAAAAACATGAAAGTTCTCACCATATTTAGCAGCCTTGGACCCAGCTCCATATCCAGCTGTAAAATATGTAAACATAGGGAAGCATATGATAACGTGTTTACAACTAAAGTACATAGAAAAAAACTAAAAAGAAGGCAACGAACTTTTCAATCATGAGGCTGTCAACATGGCTTTAGACTTTTAGTTTAGTTTTTTATGTCTTTTGCTAGACATCATACCTCCTGGCAACTGCCCTGGATACAGACCACCAGTGCCGGCAACACCTCCAACACCTCCAACACCTCCAACAGCACCCAAACCTGCAGCAGAGAGCACACACTTTATGAAGATACTAGAATGTTCTGTACTGATGTTACGCAACTTTAGCCTGAGCGGGTGAGATGCCCCCGGGTCCCACTCCTGCAGAAAGAAAAAACGATATTAAACCACTGTAGATATTAGTAAGTCCCAGTACAAGTTAAGATTTAAGTCATGTAGTTCATTGGTACAGAATAATTATTCATTTTTAGTTAGTTTGGTAACAGCTTAGTTGTTTGGATCTTTTTCTTTCTTTCTTGTGGACCCCTAAATTTTATCACGTATTAATTGTGTTATTCATTTGTTAATTTTATCATGGTTGTCCTGCACCAAAAAATCTCTCTCCTGTCTACAGTGCTGCTTAACTTGTGCAGCTTTTTTGCCTCTACCACACAGTCCCCAAAGGGCAAGACATGTTGAGATAATCTAAATAAAAAAATAATGGAAGCCACATCTGACCATATTGTTCTTCCAAAAAGACTATGTCTTTTTATTTTCCACCATCCCACAATTCTATTTCTGGTGTAGAATAAACTATTTAGCCATGAGGGGGCTAACATGGCTTTAGACTTTTAGTTTAGTTTTTTAAGTCTGTTTTTCGGAAATCATACCTCCTGGCAACTGCCCTGGATACAGACCACCAGTGCCGGCAACACCTCCAACACCTCCAACACCTCCTGCAGCAGAGAGCACACACTTTACATACACACATATTCTGTACAGATGTTACACAACTTGTATTTTGTTTTTCTTGATAAAAAATGGTAATGAATGTGGTAGGCTACCATATTTGGCAGCTTTAGCCTGAGCGGGTGAGATGCCCCCGGGTCCCACTCCTGCAGAAAGAAAAAATATATTACGTATTCTTTGGTCTATTCTACCTTTTAACTCCATATCAATGAACAATACACTCGTAGAAACACGCACCAGTTCCAACAGGATATCCAGGCCTTGACTCGGGGCCACCTATTCCTCCCGGAAGTCCAGCGCCAACATTTCCAAAGCCGTAACCTGAAACATTGTAATGTGAGGCATCATTAATCATTGAGCTGATGCAACAGATATTCCAAAGTTTTTGCAGAACATTTAAAAAAATATATTTTTACCAAAAGGCAGTTTGCCACCTCCAGGTTTTGCTCCGTAGCCACCTGAAGGTGAAAAAAACAGCATTTGAGAGAATGTTGAGCCAGAATGATTCAGTGCATACACACATGATCAGATGCAACAAAGGGTTAAAGTTAATACAAGGAATGTGTAACAGGTTATGAAACAGTCTCAAGTTAATACTGTTGACTCTATATCACCTATAGCACACGGCAAAAATCGGCAAGCCATGTTTGGAGAGTAATTCTCATCTACAAATGTAAAACATACCAGATTCTCTAGATGTCGAAATAAAAAAAGAATGTAAGCCATTTAAACACATCACATGTACACTGAAAACCTCATGTTTCAGTATGGCTAAAGATTGTGGTCAAATGTCTGGCCACTGTCTCTTTCCGTCTCTACCGTCATCATCTCCTCTTAACCATCAGATATAGGCATAAATGCCAGATAATAACCTGTAATATGTTAAAGGCAAGACCACCATTTCAGTGATCATACAGTTGTGATTATGAGGACAATCATAACAATTAGAGTAGTGTAAGAAAAAAATCATAGTAACAGAATAGATCTTTTCAAATGAATTCAGTTTTGTAGACTTGTCATCCTTTCATTGATGTGATTTTACAGCTGTTTTATGGACATGTGTGAGTTGGCGAGCTTACTATATTTGAGCAAAGTTTAGTTACAGCATGAATTGGCTCATCCACTAAGGGACTAGAAGCACAGTAGCATTGCTGTTGGAATCTCTACAAAGCAGGTAAATGGAGGCTAAGTTCGGCTTTTGGAGGCATCAGAAAGTTGATATCCGGAAATAAATGAATAAAAAGTTTCTAGGGTCCCTTAAGACACGAGTCCTCTCTTTGTAATGAACCAGTGATAAACCCAGCATAGAAAACCTTAGGGCGGTACCCATAGAGGTTTCTATAGGGCGAGTATGACTGTCTGTATGCTGGATAAATCACCATCATCATCATTATATGAACTGTAGAGTTCAACTTCTGAATAACACAGTTATAGATCCAGACCACACCTTGTAATTTGGGTGATTTGAGGGGGTATCCATGGAACACACCGGGCTGCATCGGCCCACCGTACCCGCGGCTTCCTGTGACAAAATAAATCAAGTTAAATCCTAATCAGCTAATACCAATAATACAAATATATATGTGTTTGTAATACAGCAAAATCACAAATAAATTTACCTGGTCCTTGACCCCCTTGTCCTCCCCCTCCAACTGCATAAGATAAATCACATAATCCAATTAGACACTGAAGGAATGGCCGGCCAGCCAGAACTCACTCAGGATTTTTAGCCTCAATGGTGATTAAAGAAATTCAAAATGAATCATGATTAAAAAATGTAATCTTACTTGACTTGGAATTTAGGTCAGTTCCTGTGGCAACCCCAGGCAGAACTCCGCGTCCACCAAACCCTGAAGGAGCCATAGGCAACCCCCACAAGAAAAGCCTCATTAAATCGCTGTACAGTCCTCGTTTGTAAAAACATTGAGCAGTCCAATGTTGAAACACTTGACAAATAGTGAGAAATAATGCCTGAGATTAATCTATGAATAAGACAAACCTTGTCCTGGCACCAGTCCACCTTGGTAAAGTCCAGGCACGCCCACACCTGCCAAAGCAAATGAGAGGATAGTACTTCACTTCTGCATCCACAATAAAAATATGAGAGGGATCTGGCATTGATGTGCAGCAAAAATCTGTTTTTTAAAGCATTTATTGAAAAGGAAAATGACATGCCTGTCAATCATTATGACAAAACACTACAACAAAAAGAGCCAGGCAGGATGCAGCAAAGCCAGGCGGGTGCTGCTGGCATCTGGCAACATTTGTTGTCTGTAATCTTTCTTTTGCTGTTTATATCTCATTTCTTATCAGTGAAATCCTCTTTGGAAGAGAGATCATAATATTGGAAGTTGGATTCTTAAAATTAGTTAATTTTTCCATAGCCTCTTACTAGCACAGCAGAGTCAAAGTTAAGCAAAACCTATAACAACAAATAAGAATGTAGACATTACATTTCACAGGCTAGTGTATGTATGCATGTATAATGTATATACTATAAATCCAACGTTTATTTTGTTCCTTATTATGTATCCTTGCTCTGTAAAGCACATCAAATAAACTATGTTGTATTTGAAGTGCAATGGTAATTGCACATGCAAAGAAAAAATACATTTGATGCGGCTCTGCTGCCTAGTGAACTGCATCCTGTCTGTCTTCAGCCTTTTGAGTTTATTGTTGAGTCTACAAAACCTGGCACTTTGGCAGCTTTCTTTCCAGCACCAACACCACCTCCCGGGAGGCCTGTCTGAGGAATAACAGGCACTGAAAAAAAAGGCACATGAAACATATACAGTGTTAAAAAACATCTTTCTTGTTTGGTGCTAAGTCCAAAGAACTGTAACTATGATTCCGGCGTCCCAAGAACTCTCAACACAGTCAACCACTTTCTTTAATTTTTTTTTTCTTTATCACATTAGGAAATGTAATATGTTTGGTGCCCAAGGTGGCTCTTCGTCTGAGAAATCATTCAAGTCTTATACCTGACGAAGAGCCAATTTGTGGTATGAGATGTTGGTAGTATTCCTAAATCCTAAAGTGGAAATGTTAAAGGTAATGGGAGCAGTGTTTCCAGTCCTTGGGAGGCCGAGATCACAGTATGACAAACATAAAAAGTGCAAAATAACATAAAAGGAATAATGTATCATGTGTGTCTTGCCTCCAGCGGGCACTGCGGCTCCAGTTCCAGCGCCTCCAGGACCTGCTCCCGTCCCAAGCACAGTGCCTCCAGTCCCTGTTTGAGAATTAAGTGCCCAGACAAAAATCCAGAATATAAATATACAATTTTAGGTTTGAGGTCATAGTCGTTGAACATCAGAGTGATGAAAACCTTACAACACAAGTATTCTATAGTTGAACATCTCATGGCCGCTAGAGGGCCCTGTGATACTGAAAAGCAGTAATGAGCAGGTGTGTGGTTTGTGCCAGACTAGACCTCTTCAGCAGGTAGTCAGATTCTTAGACTCACCGTTGGTATTGAGAGCAGCTAATCTGGCTCTATACGTCTGTCATCACCCCATAATCAAAAGCAACATGGTTGAGTTTTAATCTAATCAGGAGAGGCAGCCAGCACGCATGGCATTCGCCTTGCCTCATCAAATGCCTCATTTCTTTGGCTATCCCCTCATTTAGGAAATGAGCCGTCAGCTTCACTTGTAAGGGAGTATTGGCAGCAGGATAAAACACATTGGTGTGTTTGTTTAAACTTTTTACTTTTTACATTTTTTTTTATCTTAAACTCCCTGTACTTAGCCAGACAGACATTGCGCACTGCCTTTAAGTATGTGGCCTGGGAGATTTGGTGAGGGAATGTTTTATCTTATTTGTGCTCTTTCGTAGGAATTAGTTGGTATTTTGAGTGTCATGAAATTAGTACACACTGATTTCAAGAAGCTCCAGTTTTGTCATTGCCAACTAATACTTTAGAGTAGGCTCTTTGCCACAGTACAGTCTTGGCCATGATCGGGCCCTGCAGAGGCCCTGCTTCATCAGCCTGCCTAATTTCAAGTACATTATGTGCACATACACGGCCCAGACTTTATTTCTTTTGTAAACACATATATTTCAGTAGTATAGTAAGAGAGAAATTAGCATCACAAAAATGTTTTTTTGAATATATTGAACCCAATACACCCAAACATCCCTCATTAAATCCCACTCCACCCTCATCACATTGTACGCCACAGACTTTGAGGTCTGGCTGTGCTCTGTTGAATTTCAAACAGTCCAAGGTTTTCAGGTACACCATAAAAATGTATGTGTGTTTGCCAAACAGTGTTTTTCATGCCGAGTTACCATTAATGCAAAACATTCATTTTGGCTTTCTCATAACATGAAAGCGTGCAGATCTATCAATGTTCACACATGTGAACTCGTGTCAAGTTTGTTCAGTAGTCTGTCATCAGGCCAAGAATCAGCTTACCTCCATGTGGTAGCAGAGGGCCTCCTGCAGCTGTGATTACGACAACCAGAGTTTCAGTGGTATTCGTCAATATAAAAGATTTAGGGAATAATCCCCAAGGAATCTAATTATTGTGCTTTTTTATGTTCATGTCTCAGCAACTACTTTTAATGTGGGACAGTGCTTGAAGCAAGCATGAACCAAACTGAATATTTCTCCAAGTGATTACCTCCTAAACCAGGCAGCTGGGTAGATGACCACCATAGCCAGTTGATGTGGATGTTACCTATACTGATAACTTATTCCCCAATTTGAACCTTAAAGCACTGAATAAACCACACAAAACATTATCGTAACATTAGGAAGAGATAATGTTTCCTAAAAATATTGATGCGCACATCAATTTTACATAGTTAAAAATAAGAATAATCAATCAAATGTCTGATTTCTGCAATGTTCTAGTGTATTGATATCTTCAAAATCATAGTTTTTGACATATGACAACTTGTATGGTCAGCTAAAACAACATCTTTCCATCTGTCAATTTATAAATACACTCAAAGTAGCAAAGGACGTAAGAGAAGTCCATTCCACCTGGTCCAAGCACACCAGGGGACTGCCATAGAGTGGGTGACGCTAAATGCAGTACTTCTTCATAAATGTCACTGGGTGTCAAATCGGAGCTCATGAGGGCCCTTAAGTTGTCCCATCTGACAGACTTATCTTTGGAAGGAAAAGGATGCCATTATGGGTTTGATATAGAATATCAACCAATCAATATACCAATCATTCAACTCGTGGCACCAATTAACTTGTGCCATCACTGCCTTTACAGGATGCTGTTACATTTCTATCAAGACATTTTCTGCCATCTGCTGTACCTCTTTTAGCAGCCTTCTGTCCAGCTCCTGGGAAAAAGCCCCCTGTGCCGCCACCATATCCACCATATCCACCATATCCACCATAACCACCATAACCACCTGAATGAAACAAAGCAGCAAAGATGAGGGAGTAGTAAAATGTATGTTTTTATAGAGAGAATATAATGTTCTACACTTCTGTCAACTAAATGTTGGGTACACTCTCACCTCCTCCATAGCCTCCAGCTCCACGACCACCAGCTCCTACACCACCGGCTCCTACACCACCGGCTCCAGGATTGCCATAACCTGGATGGGAAAGATGGACAGGTAGTAGAGTAGTGAGAAAGAAATGTAGTACAAACTGTAGATGAGGGCAAGGGGAGTCTAAGAAAAGAAGCATAGCTTTCGTCACTGTGGCTTTCAAATGAAAATAAAGCACACGAAATATGACACAATATCATGTGTACTTAATTAAATTAGATTGAATAAAATTAAGTTTCTAGAGCGAAGGACTGCAGTTGACCCTCACTGATAAAAAAACATGAGAGACCAAACATCACAAATGGTGATATAATCTCGTTATGCTGTATTCGAAACACTGGAGGGAGCAGTCTGTTCTTTCCAAGACCAAAAGTCCCAAACTAACCTATGGGTGGCCTGACATTTAATTAGTTATATACAAGTTTGGGGTTCTGCTTGCTGATGAGAACAAAAAAATGTGAGAAGAGTGGGAAATGGAAAAAGTAAGTTAAGAGAGAAAGAACCTAAACTAAAATTCTCATCACCTGCTCATGCTTTGAAAGACTGAACAATCCTTAAAAGTATGTGCCTAAATGTACAGCCAATAACATTATGCATGTGGAATATATATAGAATACTTTTCAAAGTATAGTAGGCCTATCAGGACTAAGTGAGTGAAGGTGGGATCTGATTCAAATCTCGATTTATTAAGTGGAACTTAACTTTCTCCAGATAACTGTCAAAGTGATATATTCCTATTTTCTAGGGCTAACAAGAGACTCCATGCTGTAGAACATGTTGGGCAAATTATTCTCAGAATTATTTTTCTCAGATTTGTATTGAAAGAAGCTGTTAGCTGAACAAGTTCCCCAATCAGAGACAAACATGTTGGAGTAATGAATGTTTCTAATACAAGAAGAAATTTGAATGCTGCCAGCAGGCTAGTCCACCAAGGAACTTGTTTTCAACAATACTTGTAAGCCAAAAAATCTGGGGTGAGAACAAGTAAGCTTGGGAATGAAGCTG
>NW_022280054.1:3306558-3307501 GCF_004355925.1 Anarrhichthys ocellatus | reverse complement strand
GGGGGGGGGGGGGGTGGGGGGTGGGGGGTCAGACTGGAGGGTGAGAGCTTTACGTCCAGCAATCTGCAGGGTGCAGTTAACAGCGAAGAGTAGGAATGTGCTGGGAGAGACCGAGAGAAAGTTGGAAGTGTGGAGTTTCATGACCTAGTCTAGTCAAAACAAATGTGGGCATTGGTCTTGCCAAGGGCTTGGCAAACAGACTGAGCATGCGAGCCCAAATGCTAAGCTAAGCGCCCTTGCAACAATCCATCTCCTTCAAAGCTTTCAGCTCGATGCTTCTCGATTGCTCAACCATCCCCAGATGCACCTCGAAGTAATAACAGCAGTAATCAATTGTTATATAAATCAGACTGATCTGGGGCTTTCCCTTTTCCAGTGTCTCTTGCATTAACACAAGGAATCTATCTTATTTGCCTCGTTTTTATCAGTGAGCTTCACAAACCATAAACATGTAAAGTAATTGAAAGGAAACAGACAAAAACAAGATAGTTACAAGAATTTTGGAACATTGCTGATGTCTGAAACCCTTAAAACAATTGTCTGGCTTAAAATGTTCCTTTAGGACTGTAGTGTCTGGTCTAGGCTCCAGATTACAGAATGTCTCATGTGGTTTATGTGTTTTGTCATTGTGATTGTTGGAAATACACATCAAAGTCTGCGAGATTATGTGTGTCAATGGAAGAGAAACATGAAGAGAGTGGAGACAGGCAGGGCTGTGGAGACTTTTAGCTTATTCATCCATCATCTAGCCCACCTGTGCTTACATGTGCATGACCCGACCTGGCTCTGGCAGCTAGCTCAGGGTCGACCAGCACCTGCCAAGTCGAGCTCAACTCTCTGATTTGAGATGAGGAGACGCAGACACGCAGAAGTCAGCCTGAGAGGATGTGTGTCTGTGTGTGTGTGTGTGTGTGTGTGTGTGTGTGTGTGTGTGTGTGTGTGT
>NW_022280054.1:3223880-3306548 GCF_004355925.1 Anarrhichthys ocellatus | reverse complement strand
TGTGTGTGTGTGTGTGTGTGTGTGTGTGTGTGTGTGTGTGTGTGTGTATGTGTGACCATGAGTGCAGGCTGTGGGCAAGGTTTAGACAAGGATGAAAGGAAAAGAAACTTTACAGTATGTAGTTCTGATATCACTAGACACCGGGAAAATGAAACGCTCTCAAGTAACAAATACTACTCTGAAGGTTGTGCATTTTCAAGCTCAAAGTGAGAGGACACGCTAACAAAATCTGGACCATTGTCGGTTCCATCCCCTGATTGTATATATTGGGAGGAGGGTAGAGTTTTTGTCCAAAAGCTCTCTGTTTAGCCATATTTACACCATCCTGTCAACTCAAACAAGCATGCTTTTGTTGGAGTACTATTTTTACAGCACATCAGCTCACACAAATAGACCTGTCTTCGCTAACACATTATTGGAAGTCGACACCAACGTTGTTTGTTGTCAAGAGCCACACACATGGAAAGTCTGCACCATGATCCTGATAGCAAATCATCACTTTTCTTTGGTGCTGCTCCCAGTATTTGGTTGATTGATTTGAAGGATTTTTGTAGACTAACGTAGTGGCTTATTTTCTCTGTAACTCTCAAGGCATAATAGGAGGCCAGAGAGATCACTTGAAACCCCAACTGCCTTCAGACCTTGGACCAGCAAACCCTACAAAAAGGTAAACACTCTGAATACATGATGGGTACGACAGAAACCCAATACTACACAGGGGGGGAGCACTCAGGGCTAAAAGAAATTGGAAGGTAAGTGATGCAGAACTGCAATGCATCATAGTTTCCTCCATTTAGATTTAAAAAAAAGAAAAGAAAGTGTGACAGACACATGGCTAGCTAGCCAGATTCCATTCAGAAAAGACCACTGGCTTTCACAGCTGTGCAGTGACAAGTGCACCTGCAGATTGTTGAGGTGACATTTGGGATGATGTGGCAGTGAATAATTGAGCATCGCCCAATGGTGGTGATTAATTTGCGGCGGCTTGCTTAAGAATGATCTCAGTGAGGGTACACAAGTCTAGACCTTCTCTGACAAGGAAGGAGTCTTGTTTTTACAGGAATGAAAATGTGATGAGGTACAGGCTCATTGCCTCCTTCTGTACCATTTCATGTGCATCGGTATTGAAATTGAAGTCTGACACTGGAATAAAACTGGCCAGACAGCATGACTAGATCTTTCAGTGACTAGTCATGTTCTTAAACTCTGGTCCAGTACAAGTGATGGATGTGAGCCAGTGTGAACAGACATATCTGGTTTCAATCTCCAAACTGAAACGTCCTGCTCATGCTCCATTGGGGTTAGGTAAGGTAATCTTCTGTTTCAGAACCAGAGGAGTACAAGAAACATTAATCAAAACATTGTCTTCGACTCTCAGTCTCTTGCTCTCCCCGTTTCTCCGTCATTTTCTCTTTTCTCTCTCTCTTTCCTCTCCAAAAGTTATGAAGGAGTTGCGCCGACCAAACGTGAGGTGCTAATAGCAGCAACCAGAGGAAGCCAAACGTGAGAAGTGAATGATGGATTTGTCCGCTCCTTTCTATCTCCTCCTTTTTTCTCCCCCTCTCCCCATTAATCTACTTTGTGAACCCGCTGGGCCTGGTGAAGGGTTTAATTTAAGAGAGCAAAGAATTCCAATGCAGAGGTCCACTGTAACTGACGACAGACCTGCGGAAAGCAGACTTTGGAGCTGGAGCTCTGGAATGTCCAGGACATTTTTGAGACTTGTTTCTCACTGTTTTATTTATTTTAGCTCATATTTAATCATGTAAACTGTCTCAGAACAAATGTCTGTTTTCTGAAAATCCAAGGGCCCGTTTGAAAAATTACATGAGAGCCACAGAAGAAGTGAGTCTTCAGCTAAACACTGTATTTGCTGTACAAACCATCAAACCACAAACACACAAAGAGTAAAGGACGGTTGCAACAAGCAAAGAGGAATGCTATGGCAGTGCAAATGCTGCAATAGCACATACAGTGATGGAAAATCTTCATGATAAACTCATCTTCAAAGGCCCTCTGGAGGTCAAAGCCCACCATTATGTCCTTCACTGCCATGACACCATATTGTTATCAGTATCAAATTATCACACTGTTCTACTTCCAAGTTGGTGGATGGATTGCATTCCTACGAGGTGACGCAGTACAAGCTGGATCAAGCAGAATGATGCGAGGTGCTGTAGTGATTCCAGATCGCGTGAGACAAGTGGACACATTCAATCTCCCCTTACTTCCTCCCCCCTTCCCTCTCCTGTGACCTCCCCTGCTCCTTGTCACTTCCAGGTTCTCTGTGCTGTCAGTCACGGGCACTGAGCTGTGAAAAGCTGGACTGGTCACACGTTGGACACATTATGCATTCACAAAGTCACACCACTACACACACACAATCTGTCTCCCACTCTGGCTGGAGTAAGCCAGCTGACTTTGGCGGCAGGCCTTTCATTGTTTTCGCTTTCCTTTTCCATGGAGTCATTGACACTATCAATGAGAGGTCCCAAAAGCCTCAGCCTCCCTCTTTGCCAGATGACCCTAAGTGCACAGTTGTCAGAGCTCCTACGGACAAACAGGGAAAGGGTCTAAGGTCTCCTCATATTGTAACATCTTTGCTTTAGGGGCAGCGTCCAGATCCAAATCAGTGTAGCCATTGTTGGTAGGGGGGATCATTTTTGAAAATTTCTATAGGGGGCAATTGCGTCACACTAAAGAAGAGAATACGCTCTGTTTCATTGTTTTGTAAGAATTTACAACGATGAACCAACTTTGGATGGTCTCATCAACCCACACATTTTGGCAGGAGAACACATACATCATCTCTGAGGAGTCTCACTAATGGCCCCAAATGAACGTTAACTGTAACCATTATACGCTATGTGGATTACAAGCACTGCCACCGTGCCAAACTACTGTAGGTTGCTTTGCCTAGTGACGTCTGTGGCTGTCTGACCTCACCAGCCTGAATCCTTGTGAGTCTCTCACCTCCGCAAACACATGTTGTATTTCAAACACATCTGTGCTATGACCATTAGTGCTGTCCCTTAATTCAAACTGTGTTCATTTGGATACCATGCGACCCATATCCACTGTGAGTTTGTGATGTCATTGTTTATGCTACAAGTCATAAAGAGCAGAACAAGCTATGCTATAAGCTTTCAAGTCGACCAAACACTTCTCAGTTTTTCCCAGTTTCATAGTTGAGAGCCTCTGCTGATCTACTTTTTATCCACTTCTAAAGGAATGTCACAATTGCTCTGCCAAGACTGAGTCCCTGAGTCTGTCTGAGGAGTTATCCTTAACCCAGAGCTCATACCATCGCCCATTCTAGCTTGGCACACACACTAACAGCATGTACTGTAAAGCCATGCGGACGAGGCAAACACACTGCAAGCATTAGAGTATACAGTAGTACACAGAGTACATGTGCACTTAGAGAATCCTGTTTGTTTTTAAACTTCTCATTTCCAATAAGTATGTTCCCAGCCTAGAGAAGTTCAACTGTGCAAATGATGCACAGGGCCAGAAAAACAGTCAACAAACACAGCCATGGTATGTAAAGTTGTCCGAGTGTGTTTCCTCTTCCAGATGGTCTGCATATGCATCTAACTGTAATTCTACTGAATACTTTACTGACAACTCAGGGTTGAGACTAGGGTTCAACAGGTCGGCTCAACTCAAAACAAGCACATTGAAACACTGACGTTAGTTTCATTGAGTCAGCCTCAAAAGTATTTCATGTACAGGCTATGATCTTTGTGGAGATCCATCTGTGGCATTTCATTATGACAAACATATTTGGATGTTCTACAAAGGAAAACAAGTGAAAATTAAATTGCCATTGACAGTGGAAAAGCTGTTTACCAAATTGTACATTATATGTTTGCAGAGGATAAGCAACATGGGCTAACACATCAGGACACCTACTGTACACGGTCAAAGCTAAAGTCTTTTAAAAAAAACATTCATCTTCACAAGTAAGTTAGTCCAGCACCGAGTCGGGATAAGTATTGAGAAATCCAGAAATCCAATACTCTGAGGTGAGATAATGTCAGTGAGTCATATCATTTCAAAATACAAGATTGTTAAAAATGACTACAACTGCACTGGGAACAAGCAAAAAAAGAATAATTCAAGAATAAATTACTTTATATAGACATTGCATTGACTATTTAAAATCCTACTGCATTTTAAAAGTATTGCTTTAAGTTGTGAAGCAACTTATGATGCAACATTCTCCCCCTTTTGTTGGACATTTTAATCAGCTACAACTATACTCACCCAGTGTGGGCTCCAATAACCCAGAAAACATCATTGAAATTACTTACTTAGCCACGAATCCACAAAACGGGCTCTCAGTTTTAATAGTCTACCTCTACCTATTACTACAACAAGGTCATTCAACAAGTGATCTGTCTTCATGGACTCTTTCCCCAACACTACATAAACATCACTTAGGCTGTGCTGCCAGATGGACGATGGTGGTCCATGCTCCAGACTTGCTGGCAAACGGAGCAGAGGAGAGGTTGTGAGAGCATGCTAAGTGATGGCTCATCAACTGACCCAAAGGCCATTATACTGGTAATAACATGCTCGCAAGAGAACTATCATGCAAACACGACACACGACAGGCTGGTGAAAGGCTGGAGAGCTGTTATTGAAGACGCGAACAACAACATCTGGCGACATCATTCAAGATAAATAGTTGGGGAAACATCATGTATTTCCAATGAGAACAAACAAGCTGTGATGGCTGTGTAAATATTGGGGAATCGAGTGTGGGGTTGGCGTGGGCTCCGACAATAAAATAAAACAGTCTCCTCTGCAGACAGTTCAAGTTCCAAGATATTGAAAGCTTGACACTGAGACTCAGTGGAGAACAGATTGAGAAAACGGGGAGGAAAGGTAAGTGGGTAAGAATAGAGGAAAATGCCATCGTTCACAGTTCTTTTGATTTAATAAGCAACACTTGACTTATGCCGTGTGTCTGTGTGCTGAGGTACTATACGTCCCCAAACTAATATCTGGATACATATTCAATATTTATGTGCGTGTGTGCACATGTGCTAACATTTGTAATTACACACACATGAACATATTTACATACACTCACAGTTATGCGCATTAACATGCAGATGCTTCCAGTCTCTGACAGTTCAGAGGACAGGTCTGAGCTCCGGTAATGAAACGCACATGTGTTCCAGGAGACTGAACCTCCTCCATGCTCATCTTCTTTTGGCTAAACACTTTCATCAGTAATCTATCAGTCTCTTTTCTTTCTGCAAGCTATCTAAGCATGTGTGTGTGTGTGTGTGTGAATGATGCATGTGCATACATGCATGAATGCATATAATGTTTGTGTGTGTGTGTGTGTGTGTGTGTGTGTCATAAACAGTACACGGTATGTTCGCAAGAGTTGCAGGTCCTTTCTGTCCTCCTTGCCTCCCCGTGTCCATTTTATCTTTCCATTTCTCTGCCTTTCCTCGCTCTTCCTGTTGTGAAGAGTTGTCACTCAATGCTTCTTCAAACAATGACCCGAATATGAACCGGAATGTTTGAAGCAAAAGAATCAGGCGTATTCATGGGCGGTACTATTTAACTCGTACAAAGATGTACATTATACTGAAAATTATCCAAAATTTGTACTTTAAAATGAGTGTGTGGGTGATGATCTGCTCATGAGCAATATTTATAGCAAAAGCCTTGAAGTGAGTACCAGCTTGTTTTGGCCACAGCCTGTGAAAAGTCAAAACCACCTCCGTATTTTCTGTCAGAAGCTACTGAAACTCTCTGTCAACTGCGGGTTGGTCTGCCGTCACAGGAGTATCACCGCATCCTACCTTCATGAAGGAGGCTGTAGTTTGAGGTGCTGCTGAGTTGTATTGCATTACACAGGTTGTAAACAGTAGCAGGCTCATATAATCAGGCTCAAGAACATCCACGACAAACATAGCTTGGGCTGGCCGATCGTGGAGGCTCTGTTCGAGCTAACTGCCGATGACAACTCAAGGGAAGCCCCAAATATCCTACTGCCAGCAGGCCTTCAATTTATTTCCTTTAGTCATTACTATTTTCTATTCAAACACACCTCCCACACACTTTAAGTAATACATAGCATAGCAATAATGAGAGATGTTTCTTATAAGTAGTTGTGGAGACCCTCATTCATCATAAGGATGAACAAAATATTAGAAACACAAGGGTGGTGTCTATAGTATGATTGATGATTGATGTAGTGTTGTGTGACATTGTCAGTTTTCAGACAGTGAGAGAAAGGTGGGATGGACAGCATGTTGTCTTTCTATCATCTTCAATTTGTATTGTTCTCAGGGAGTCAATTGGCCAGCTAAGCATGGACACATACGGTAGATATCCCACACAGAAACATCCTTTCTCAATCTAAAACAGACTATTGTAATTGTAAAATAATACTACACCAAAAGCAAAAACAGTAACCTCTATGGTTCTTGTTAAAGTCTTCCACAAAGTGACAAGAGGCCTAAAAAAAAGCCAATTTTTGGCAATAACTCCGTGAGGATTGAATTCACCTTTGTTTCAGGGAACACATGAAAGGAGATGACATCCAACAGCTGTTCGTGAAGACAAGGTTCCTCTTTCCAGCTTTCAGTGTATTGTCAAAGCTGGATGCTGACCGCCTTCACAATTAGTCTAACATTTACAAGGTCTTCCATGAGCTACGCTGCAATTCACTGCAGTCACGCTACTCACATAGCCAGCTGCTGTTCTCCATTATTGGCAAGGTGTGTATCTGTGGAATATAATGTCACTGCTTGGCTTCCACACAAGAACTAATGGCAGCTCTCTTGCTGGTGTGTATGACACTGGTGTGCATCTAAGAGTAGTTTACCAGTGTTTGGATTTGTGTCTCTTTAGTAACAGAACACTGCTTTATACCAGTGTCTTGACCTGACCCGCCCGATGGTTTGTTACACAAAACCATCTAAGAGGCTGTCATTGGAAACAGTTTGAAAAAGGGTCGGCACTTTCAAAAAATACTTGTCAGGTGATTACGTAGATGAACCGTCTGTCACATACCTGAGCCGCGCCCGTAGCTGCCTGGCAGCGTAGCTCATCACGGGAGCTGATTGGTCTGTGCACTGGCTTGCTGGACACAGACGCCTTACTTGAAGCCCGATAAGATGGATTTCCATGTGATCCCGCAATATTGGCAGTGCAAGAAGCCAACTGCCATGCAAGATAACAAGTATGTAGGATTTAGCCGAAGTTAGTATAGGCAGAAATGGAACATAATATTAATCCATGTTTTCATTGGTGTATAATCAATTGCAATTAAGAATCATTATGTTTTTGTTATCTTAAAATGAGCCATTTACATCTACATAGGGAGCGGGTCCTCTATAAACAGGGACAAACCAAACAGCGGTGAGCAGAGGGGTGTTTCGTTTGTTGCAATCTGCAATCTCACCGCTATATGCCACTAAATTTGACACAACTCCTTTAATAAAAAGGGTCAACAAATTTTCAGATGCTGGAAGCATATTATTTTCTTCTGGACATAAGCCAAACACTGACAAACTGCTGCAGGCGGATTCAACCAGCTATTGTGAGAGGCTTACCTGCTGGTGAACTGTAGCCGTACATTTGTACAGTAATGTAATACTTCTACAGGATATGTGAAAAGTTGTCATCTCCAAAAAAAGATGGAATGGCAATTGCCAATATGAAAAGTCTCCACTGATGGAAACCAACATTGACAGATCATTAAACACCATTACAATGGTGATTACCTTGAAGCGGAACGTATTACAACCCCTTAGGGAAATTTAAGTCACTACTTTAATTTAAAAAATGTGTAAAACCTTTGCTGACCCCGAATTGTGTGTAAGAGCTTTTTCCTACAACAGGACTAGAATATGAGAGAGCAGCCAGGCCCACATTGAACTGATCTCAAAAACACAAGGAGCTGCTTTTATTATTGTATGCCATGCACTGTAGGGAGAACTCTAATGCATACAAAAGCCAAGGCAACTCTTCCTAAGTAAGGCTCTGCTGATGCCAGCCAAAATAAACCTCCACCAACGACTGGATATTAGGTCATTTTCACAAAATGGCTTTCCTGAAACTCTCGTTGGAGGGCAGAGGCGGGGCACTCCAGTGGGACCCTTCTGTATCCCACTCGAGTGTTATCAGGACTATAAGACTATTGCTTTGTTCCTTATCTTTCTAAACACATAGAGGTAGGCTGAGATTGTATCAGCAATGCTTACGGAAATTAAATGTTGGCTAAACATTGCTAAAGCACCGATGCAGCGCAGACTGTGATACGGCAAAGGAAAATATTTACTGTATGGTATCAGAGAGAATGGTAGTGGTAAATTTCAACATGGAGGTTTCCAGATATTGTAAGGGTCTGACTATACAATAACATTAATCAGTGCTCTGGCACCATTGTTTGGCAGGCGTTGATGGCCATTTCCACTTTGCCAATCATCACTCTCTAATACAGCAGAGGTGTAGGAGTAGTGGAATCTCTGCACGGTCCCACCCAGTCAGGACACCCCAACCAGCTGCCAAGCGAGTGTGAACCCACCTCGACAAAAACACAGGGGTGATAAGAAAAACTTGGTGACAACCAATCAAAAGACTTTCTCTCTTCAGCTGGTGCCCTGCATCTGTGTAGGTCTTCCTGTTCTGTTGGTGTGGGAAAAATAATGTAGTCTATACATTTACCTACATTATCCATCCCATAACAACACATTACATTTCCTTCCTACCAAGGCACTTCAACATGTAGTGCTGAGGAATGTTCCATGTTGTTAACAAAACAAATCTGTTAACCTCTATTACAGTACTGCTTTACAGCTGTTACTGTATTGTACTGTGCTGTACTGTAAGAACACAGGGTTGTGACTACATCTTCAAAGTATTTCATTAAACTGTTCAATGTAAAGAAAATTCACAAGACAAATATAAGTACATACTACATAAAACCTGCCCTTTCTTTTACTTTTCACCACTTTCTACAAAACTCAATACCATGATGATAAATGTACCAACTTACCTGGTTTCGGGGGCTTTCCACCTTGTCCTATGGGGTCAAAACAAGCAAAAATGCATGTGAGGGTATGTTTAGCCCTGTAATATTGAAATATTTTATATACATATATATATATGTACACACACAAATAACTGAAGAACATTTTACATTTTGTTTCAATGGCATTTTACAGAGTCAAGATTCAAATGTCAATTCAAAAAACCTACAGGTTACAGGCAGAGTTTGACACAAGTGTTCAACTTTTTTAAATATTGTGAAATTCTTAGTGTCTCTATTCATAGGCATTCATGCCTTATTTCGATTACTGAAATTTACATGTTTGAGAAAAAGCCTGAATATGGGTAATGACAGCGGCTCCTCAAGGCAGCTGCATGCTGATCAATCTTGGAACCCATCAGCTATTGTTCTGAAGACAAAAAGTTAACCTCTGGTCATTGTTTACTTGCAACTTGAGACACAAGAATAGAGTTGGAGTTGAGAGACGTCTGCAACCAGATTGTTTCATTGTAAACCGGTTAACACTCTGTTAAAAGTTTATTTTTTAGCTAATAGAAACTTCAATTGTCGTCAGACGATAGCGGATGGGTTCAGAGAATGCATTTCAGCCAATACTGTCTGCCTCTTTCACTCTCCACACAGACTCACTCAAACGTGACTGATAAATACTATTTGCACTACAAACAGAAACCAGAAGGCTTCTAATTCCAAAACCGTGTCCCGTTGCATACATATTCTTTATTCTTATGCAGATATCTCTCTATACACATGATATACTGATTGACTCTGCTAAAACTAAAACAATTGTCGGCAAGGCTTTATTAAAATCTTCATACCTGCACCCAGTCCTCCAGCACCCAAGCCATGGTGCCCAACACCTCCTGGCACCAGACCACCATACCCGACACCTCCTGGCACCAGACCACCATACCCGACACCTCCTGGCACCAGACCACCATACCCGACACCTCCTGGCACCAGACCACCATTCCCGACACCTCCTGGCACCAGACCACCATACCCGACACCTCCTGGCACCAGACCACCATACCCGACACCCCCTGGCACCAGACCACCATGCCCGACACCTCCTGGCACCAGACCACCATGCCCGACACCTCCTGGCACCAGACCACCATGCCCGACACTTCCTGGCACCAGACCACCATACCCGACACCTCCTGGCACCAGACCACCATGCCCGACACCTCCTGGCACCAGACCACCTTGCCCCACACCGCGGCCTCCACCTCCATAACCTCCTACTGAAAGGGTCAAATAGTGACAGGTGTGATCGTGATCAATACTGGCATCGTCATTATTGTTGTCAACAATTATCATTATCATTTGCTAACAATGTTCATGTCATCTTGCCATGTCATTATTATCAGTTAACATCCTGATAATCCCTACTTACCACTGGGAAATGTGTAACAGGCCTTAAACTGTCTAAACAACAGTGGTTTACCCCACACACATTGTTTTAATTATTCTTAGCCTGTGGTGGTTTAACAAGGAAGTCTCACCATGTGTTCCCTTCAGATCTGACCGAAAAAAAGTTGAGTGTTGACAAGGAATTTATCTGTAAATTATTATTTCTTCTTGTTTTAGTTAACATGCTATGAATGTTACACCATTGGGCTTTTCCACAAAAACTAATTACAAACACACACTAACAAATTTCAACTAACAGTTTAATAATCATCATTACAAAGTCTCAACACATGATTTCTTCCTGCAGTCATGGCGTAAGTACTTGTAGCTAAGTATGCTGAACAAGGTCAAACTTGTTCAGCGAATGGGAGCTGAGGCCATACCAGGACACTGCTTACGGATGGTGAACTGTAGCTAAAGTGGACTGTGCATGCAGAGCTGAGTTCATCTGCTATGGAGGTGTGAAATGACTAACACCAGATAGAATATCTGAGGTTGAGCATGAAGTACAAATGTTGGAATGGTCATTTGGACAACACAATCAGGACCCTGGGAAAGGAACACTGTTTTTATGACTGACATGACCATATGGAAACGATTTCATTTATATTGAGCTACGCATATGAACCTCTGCAGCTCGATTAAGATCAACCTGGAATAAAGTTCAGTAAATTATTAAAAGTTACATTTAGCTGAAAGAATTATTGAATAACCAAACAGCAATGAGTTAAACATTTGATTCATCATTAAATCCATCAGGTATCAGGGGATCATGAAACATCTGTTCAAGACCGATTTCTAAATATCTTACAATATTATTTTCTACATAGAAACAAACCTTTTTTTAATATACAATATATATCCAAACCATTGAAACAGTGCACCAGTTCACTATAAACCAGATGTAAATGTTATAAACATATTTTATACAGTAGATGGGGGGGGATCATAAATCTAATGTTTCTTCTACTCACCTGCAGCTTTAGCTGGTTTATAGCCCACAGGCACTCCTCCAGCAGACCCTTGTAAAACATCAATCAAACAGCAGGGTTATGGTCGGCCTACATGTCATGATGTAATGGACAGTTTTTTGGTAGAACAGTTTATCATTACACCAGCTGACTTTGAGTGTGTCTTGTGTCATTTTAAACATTTATGCATATTCGTTTTTATATTATGATGGAGCAGAGGTCCATACAGACGTGCATGTGCTTAAAAATCGATGTTCTACTTTCTAAATGTGACCATACTGCAATGAAAGTAATACATTGTAAGTTGTTGGTAAGTTGGCATTGCTGTTTATGAGTATTTGTAGTATTGTACTTGAATAGTTTGTGATACTAGGAAAGACAAAGAGCACGTATGGTTTGGGGTTTTTGCAGAAGACTGAAGCGCATTAACTTTGAGTAGGTCATTTAAAACAGTTTAAAGCATTACTGTCACATCATCCTAAAGGCGTGCATTTCAACCATCAAACCAACTGTCATTTTTATATAGTAGTATATAGTATATACTACTTCTGTGAGTATATTTACATTCAGATATTGTTATACTAGTGTTTCTTTTTAGTAAAACCTCTGGACTACGGTAGTATTATTCAACTGTTATAACTTTGCTAAAGACAAACAGACTTTGTTCGTTGTGCCTGTGTTACTTTTCTTTAAACTGTCCAGACAGTCATTGGAGCCTCTGTTACCTGGAAAGAATCCAGTTCCTGGTCCGGCGCCTCCTGGTCCGATCCCAGCACCAGGTGGTACATACACACCTCGAACACACAACAGAGAAAGAAAAGGTCATCTTCTATCACCAGCACTCGTGACACTAGCTAAAAGTGTCATAAAAGTATTTTTTTTTTTTGCAATGCTTGCAACAGCATTTCTGGACAATAACCCAATTGATTGGATAAACATTTCTAAACACTTTGATCATCTGTGAAAGAAATTAAAAACGGAATTCTGTCCTTGGCCTACACATCTGCTCCAGGTCATAGCAGTGATGTGTCACACAATGCAACGTGAACACAGCTGCTCCAGCCAGAGCCAAAGTGAAAGCAACAAAAAACAAAAAATACTTAATAGGCTTGATAAGGAGAAAATTCCAATTGTTTTCATTCTGATGAGGTATTGCAGTTGGAGACCTTCTCTCAGAAAGCTGCTGCAGCACAGTGGACACCCTCAACCCTCAACCCCCACCTACATCCCCTAGCCTCATTTCTCAACTGATTTTTGGCTGCAAACTAGAGTAATTCCTGAGATGGTCATTCTGGATCCCAGACATGGTGGCCTCATGTATGCAAGAGCAGCAACAGAAATAAAAGAAATTCCTCTAGTTGTTCTGGGACAACTAACAGCTAAATCCAACAAAGCTGGTGAGCTAAGGCCAAAAATACAAAGTTATATTTTTGAGGGAAAAACATGGTTGATATCACTAAAATTGAGAGAATGGAGCTGCAGGACCACGATGATTATGTTTTATGTCCCTTGCATGTGTTGGGAAGCCAATTCATTTAAACCACATGTCAAAGGCGTGCATGTGTTTATTAGCGAATACTGTGTCAACACTGTGCTTTGAGTTCTGTCCACTGAGTGTGTCCATTTGGGAATGAGCATTACAAGGTATTACTGTCTGATTTATTTAAATGAAAATTGATGACACATGCCACTGAAGAATGCCAAAAATACCAAATCTATGCCGTTTATTAAAAATGCCTGCAATTTGCAATGAAGAAGGATTTGACCTTTTCACTAACTAGCTGTGACATTTAATGGGTTTGTGCCACGATAACATCCGTTCTATTGCACTGGTATGGTTAAGAAATTGAGCAGTGAGTGCCAATCAATGGAAGAAATCAGTGAAGTGCATTGTCTAGAAGTACTGTAGCCTATACTCTAAGAATCAACTGTTGGTTGGGTTCTGAAGATAGAACAGCATATAAAGGATACTGAGAACAAATAAATGTGGGTTAACTAGCTTGTAAAGAAAATAAGCAAGGAGGTATTCCTTCTTTTAGATTTTTTCAGCAGTAGTTTAAATGGGAACAGTAATGGCAGCAGCTGTGGCTTTGGACACAAAATTCCTCCCTGAAAGAACATATTGACAGATGAGAGGGAGGTAGACTTTTAACTCATCCTGACTCATTTAGATCTCAGAGTTGGACAGAACTAATCGGCTTTCTTGGGGTTTGGCTTGCAATATTGACGACTTACTGAAGAGCACTCCGAATCCTGCAGGCTCAAATAAAAATGAGGAATAAATAATAACGTCCAGGGTTATTTATTATATTATGAAGCGGCTTAGGCAATGTAAGTAATGTGTGTGTGTGTGTGTGTGCATGTGTTTGCAGTCAGTTTGCCCATGCCATTGGCTTCATGGCAGAGAACTCAGGTGCAGGCACCACACGACAGGGGTTGGAGTGATTGTTCTCAATTCTGCTCCTTCATTTCACAATCAAAAGGAGGATTTCCTGTCTCTGCGCTGCAAGCGACGTAGGAGGGAGTGTGTGTCTGCTCCAGTTTTCCTCTTGCTTAGAATCCCATCGTGCTACTGTAGCACTGTTACAGGGTGCATTAGGTTCATTGTGACATCGGCCAAGTGACCTGACCAATGTCAATAAATTTGAAGATTTCTTCATGATTATCTTAATTATAGTTATCATCATCATGCGCATACGTTCCTTGTGAACCAGGCCAGGTCATGTGAATGTACTGGAATGTGTGCGAGGGACAAGATTGACTTGTATAGCACAACAGATTAGACGAGCCAGTCATCTCCAGTCAAGAGTCTGCCATGAGTTTTTGTGATATCAATAACGTTGATGAATAAATGTATTACCATGTTGTGACCTGTTTCAGTGATTTGATCTGAGCAAACTAGAGCATGATAAGTTAAAATCTCTTTCTTAAAACTATATTATTCAGCTTGGGACAGGTCCATTACAGTATAATACAGCAGGAATTGCTGAGAAATTTCATAACCAGAATTCAGTAAACAACATAATGTGTGTGCGAATGTTTTGGTCTCTCCAATTCCATTCTTTTGAATTTTGATAAAATGACCACCGGACACATGTTAACATGTGGAAAAGACCAGCTATGAATTCCATAGTCTATTTGGAAATCTTATAGTGTCTTTAATAGTGTCTTTAAACACTTTTTATGGGGGATATGGGTTACTGGGTTCATGAATAAAGACAGGCTAGAAGAGAAGTTGGGTAATTGGATGTAGGAACTTAGTTCGTAATTGAATAAAGCCAAAGCCAAAGCCTATGACGTTTTTTTCCGTAGTTCCTCCCATGTTAATGACAGTTTTTGCAATTTCTCTTTGTAACATGCAGTTTAGTTTTACTTCATCTCCACCAAGCTGGTGAGTAATGTTATATTTCTACTACCCTGCGCTGTGTTTGTTTAATATTTGGTCTATCACAAAATATTGACTTGTCAAAGAGTTGATGGAACAATTTGCATGTGTTTTTACCACTTTGACCACCTGACATTTACACAACTCTGCAACACTATTTCCATCACTCTTGATAAAATGGAAAAATATTTTGGCAAGATGACAACTGTTTGCTGTTCAGACTTATCCAAAACCACTGTCCCCAAAGAGGAGGTTTGGATTCTCTCTTTATAGAAAGCTCTCATACTGCAACTAAGAGCAACAGTGCATTTAAGCAAACACTGTGGTGGCTGGCACCCTTACATCTCCTGTTATCAGACATATGACAACTGGCCCACTATCAGCCACCCCTTCCACTGTCTATTTTCCACAGCATGTGGAGGGTGAAAGAGGAGAGTGTGAGGAGCATTAAGTAAAGTAAAAATTAAAATGGGAAAGTCAATCTTTTTCTTGCACCCACCTCAACCCAATCCCAGAACCCATCTATCAGTCAGACGATGGACAACCAAACGTGATTAGTGACTACTACTCGGACTACAAACAGAAACCAGAACTCTGGTTTTCTCTTGCCAAAGTCCTGTCCTGTTGCACATATAGCTAAACCTCAACTTGACTCCACCTTCGCTTTCTACACTTGCCCAACCTTGTCTTAGTGACACTTCTCTAAAATCGGTTTGAGGTATGCACCGGCAAACAACTTCAGAGCCCACAGATGACAATATTTTAAACCCTCAAAAAAACAGATTCTAATCTTCTCATTGTTTATTTGCTGGCCTTTCTGTGTCTTGGGTGAAGTCTTCCCACGGGAAGCTGACAGGGTATCATTACAGAATTAGGAAAGACATGGATTTTAAACAAACAAAAAGGGGTTTGTAACAGCAGTGGACTCTGCTGTATAAGTATTTCAGAGTTGAACATGACAAAATGCCATGGTTGAAGATAACAGCAATGTGATACCACAAAAAGCTAGTGGAATAATAATTTACATCATGACTCCAGTCCGTAAACTGATTGATGTGACCGTAGGTGCAATGTCAAATAGACCATGAAGAGATACATTCACTATTGTGAGAGATGTGAAATGTCAGATCAAATACAATGTGCCGTCTCTTTTTTTCCTCTTTCTTAAGCTCTTTCAACAAAATACATATGATGTGACAGTTGAAAATAGAAGCAAAGTGACAGAGTTGTATTTGCTGCTGAAATAATGAGTATAGGACATGAAGCAAGTTTTTTTTTCAAAACTGAAATCACCTATTTCAATGTAATATTGTGGACCAACATCTGAATTGTGAGGAAAAAAACATAACTGAGTGAGGAATCATCAATCAGATTTATGAACAAAATATTGACAGTTTCACTTTTACAATATCCTGGCAAGGAAAAAAGCGGTTTACATAGTTGAACAGGGAAAGCATAAAATCTATGATTTATGTGAAAGAGAACAGAATTCATGATCATCCAGTCCAGTCTGCAAACGTGTTATGTGGGAACAGAACATGTCCTTGTGTTGCTTAAACCTATCAAAACTTTAAAAATAGTTTGGTTTGATTTAAACCAATTATTGATGCCAAAGGCCTAATGTGCCTTGTTTACCCTCGCCCTCTCCCACAATGTTTTCATGCCAGATGATTTTGATTACATTGACGTAATGTGTTTAATCTGAATTGTATTTTATTACCATCTTGTATCATCATCAGTTATGACTTTTTATAAAAAAACCATTTTCTATATTAATGTTGTGCTCATGTTGTCTGTAAACCTAGAAGGAGTTGGACATCAGTGGGCATTGGCGGCTCAAGATGAAAACATTCCTCTCGGGAGCAATTTCAGACTGCTGGCCCGGTGAGGCTGCTCGTTGCAGCTAACAGCCTGGCGAGGGCTGCTTGCAGAGTGGCTGGAATGAATCATTTGAGTTAATGTGCTTCTTTGTTGAATACTTGCAGAAGTTGTTTGCAGACCAAACATCTGAATGGGATGCTAGGACTGACATTCATCCACAACCAAAGAGTAAGAGCTAAACAAATTATTAATGGATGCGTTTTTTCAGCAATAGTGCAGACTTGCTATTAGGTAAATACCCGAACAGTAACTGTGCACATGCAGTATATCTACGTATGTAAAAGTGATTCCTTTGTGAGAAACCTGTAGGCGTTTGACTCACTGACTTGTGATCCAACATTCTTACAACTCAGCCATCCATTTCTGAAAGACTTGGATTGTATCACACAGTAAATTAGGTCTGCAAAGATAAAACTACCTTCAGTCAAAAATGACGAGTATAGTGCAAAGGAGTTGTACCCTAGACATTTACAATGCAGTCCGTTTGAATTACATGTCTATTAAAACAACCCATCCGTCCCAAACATCCAGTATTCTCACTATAACAGTCGTTACAGTAAAAATGGTAATTGGAAAAAATGTTAGTAATCGCTTCTGGCTTGGTGCTTTGATGCAGAAAGTGACTTCGCAGCCAGCCAACATGCTTTAATGTAAAAATGCAAACTGTGGGTGAAATTGTCCGGTCTCCTAACACTTTCCCAGGATGTGTGCCAGAGTAAGACATGAATACATGGAATAACAGTTCTTTCACAATAGCAGACCTTGGTCAGTCAGTGGTTGTAACCAAAAGGCTCCTTCCCAAATGATTACTGAATGAGGTCACTACAAATGACACCAAAGTACTAAACATCAACAAATTAAAGGGACTTTGTGGCGCCGGCATGAAAGATGTTCAAGAAATTTAACAAAAGCTCACAGGAAAAACTTTCATGTATTGCTCTGACGTTACTTCAAATGGTCTATTTCTTTAGAGTAATTGGGATGCCAACTGTGTGTGTCACATTAATCCAGTATGCTGTGGTTGGCGCTCAACCATGCCAGAAGAGGAATTAGAGCCAGAGAGGTGTCCACAACACATACTATGAATAAAGCCTGAAGCACCACTTGCTTGGGCAATCAAGACACTCAGTTTGGGTATCTAACATCTCACAACTAAAGCATGTCATCCACGCTGCACTGTTTGTTTTTAACTTCACATACAGCCAGGCGAGTGTCACCGATTAATGTATTCAATTCCTCTGAAGTCTCAGGGCTGAACCTGGCCAATGCCAAATGAGGCAAACTGGCTTCTAGCAGCACAGCACTAAAGAAAACATCCCACAACCCCTTCAATTCTTAGCAGACTTTGAAGGAACAGAGCAGCTATATTCCCCTTTTCATCGCCCACTGTCATTAACGCCAAACTAATGACTTTGGCACAAGTCTACCAGCTGGATGTTCAGGTTTTCTGGAGGAATACATATACATATATTAAGTTAAGAAACAGAGAAACACGATACTTTGTACACTGGGAATTTACAATGTAAAAGTAAATAATGAACAACAATGTTGGCATCATTTCAAAGAGAATCTGCAAATACCTAATGAGCTGTTCACTCTTCCTTTTATTAGGGCAGTGAAAAGGTCTGGGTTTGATTCGTTTATCAAATGTTGCAATAAATAATAGAGGCCACTGAGCGCAAGATGCGTCAACACAACCTCCTCTGTCGTACAAGGGAGCACCACCAAACATACTACAATACCTGCAAGGTTATAGGGTAACATGACAGGGGGCATATTTATTAACATACTCCTTCTTGTTTTCTCTAGGAGCATAACTAATTTACAATTGTCAATGGCAAAAGCCCTGCACTACACCATAATTCAAGGGTTGAATTTTTTACGACCGTAACAGATGTTTTCTGTGCAGAGGCATTCAACGAGTGCATTGGGGTGTTAATGTGGTTAATGTTACTCACAGATAATTTACCTTTGGACCAGCCAAGAGAGGGTTCTTTTCAAGTTAGAGTGTACAGACATAGATGGAACTACTTTGAGTGCCACAGGTTATGAAAGACAATCTCAACACTCACTTGAGATCAAAGTTTTGTTGCAAAGCCAATATTGATATTAGCTGCCTCTACCTGCTAAGTTGCTTGAATGTACCTCAAAATGTGGCTGGTACAAAGAAGAAAGGATAAATGTGCTATAAGGCAGAGAGAAGAGGGGCGAATAAATTCTTAGATGATACAATCTATGACCTTACCAAAACAGACTTTGTAAACTTTCTGAACATGATTAAATTAGAGGAGGCTGACAACATAACTAGGAACAAATTAGACTTTATATGGACAATATGTTTCTTTTAGGAATCTAACAATCTAAACAGAACGCATCTAAAAGGACACCGAACGATAAGGAACACCAACAGCTGTGACTTTTAAGAAAATAAGTACAACAGAACATGGACTTGATTCCATCATACCCAGCCCCAGATGCTATGAGCAAGAACCTATTTAAAGCAATGCAGAAAGAGGGGGAAAAGCTAACTTCTAGGTTGAATGAGAGTGTGAGGAAAGGCATGCTCAGTACTCTCACACCGTCTGTAACAGATAAGCCATAACTTTAAACTGCACTTGAAGCTAACCCCTCAAATCTGCTTCTTAAATATGCAGAACAGTGCTATTACTTCAAGAGAAGAAGGTCAGAGCTTTCATTGGGGGTGAATTTAAACCAAGTGGAATGAGACCAGCTGGAGAAATTTCTCTTCCTGACATGTTATAGAATATGGTTGCAGGCATGTAAACATACACTTTGTATGCACATGTGTGTGTGTGTAGGATGTGATTTAACTGTTGGAAATAAAATAAAAAATGCATATCCGTGACAAAATAGTATAGAGAACCATACAATGACCAGTTGCTTTTTATCAACTTTGTATTATTATGAATTTATGATGCAGGGTTATTTCTTTCAATACAAATTTAAAGCCATGAGACAAAAACATCTGGTCAAGTCGTGGACAATGCTGAAACTCACTTTAAACTTAGCAGCAACGGACATGTAAATATGATTGAAAGAACAAACCTCCTCTCGATCTATTAGTCTTCTTTAACAGCAGTGAGATGGAGCACCACTACTCAGGGCTTCAGTAAGTGTGCAGAAGATCATCTTTCATTTTCATTCCTGCAGCATGTGGCTTTATATCATCATGCATTTATAGCATCAAACCAAAACTACTCAGCAATGCAATTGCAAAATTAAACACCATACACCATACATTTAATATAAAGTTACACTAAATTGCACTGTAACATATCAATGGATTGTATATATAATATGATGTTTAAATCAAAATAAGTGAAAGCACTCACTGATACCTTATAGCTGATAAGTATCAGCAAAGCTTTTAAGTACTTCAGATGGTTTTATGTCTCTGAGGGACAAAGAAGCAGAAATAAAGACACTGCACCTGTTTAAGTCTGTGATTGATGCAGTAAAAATGAATTCACCTGTAGCTCACACTTACCTCCTTGAAGAGAGGGCTGAATCAGTGCTAAGAGGAAGAGTCCAAAGAGGACCAACAGAATGTTTCTGTTAGCCATCTCGCTGGAAAATGCACCACCCCTCTCCCGATCAGCTGGTTTTATTCTCTTCTAACTAATTACCACAAGCCCGAAGTCTTAAAGAGTAGGGAAAAAAGGTGAAAAAGGAGAAAAAGATATGAGACTCGGCGTAATTAAGAGAAGGCAAAGACTACGGTTCAATAGATCACTTTGCTTTTTCCCCCCTCTGTGTCTGGTGTTGCTGTTTTTATTCTGTTCACTCCTGCCAACAGTACAGACGCTGCTGCCAGCAAGGAAAGAGAGAGAGAGGGAAAGAGACACACACAGAGGGAGGGAAAGGGATAGACAGCCCCCCCCCCAAAATCATCCAGAAGGAATTGAACTGTCTGCCAAGCATTTGCATTGAATACTGAGCATACTTATCTCTAAGAGTCAAAAGACAGACTGAGGAGGAGCAACATACCTAGATAACTACCTGTTCTCCATGGGCAAATGTTTTACTGGTTGGTTTTCAACACAAGCAGTAATCTTTCTTTGAGGCACAGCAACTATCAGCATGTGTCTCCAAAATATCAGAACAAGACTGCAGGAATACGCTGGAACTAGCAGTGCACTGTGCCTGGCAGTCCATGTGTGCAAGCCAGTCCCAGTGGTTCTAGTAAGGAAAAAGGAAAACACATAGATGACCGAGAGCAAAGAACTCAAGATGCATCAGCCTGCTGGTCTGTGCACTCTCTCGGCGTATTCACCAGGATAATTGTCCTTGTCATTCATGTGATAGAGATCGAAAGTAGAGTGAGGACCAACCTCAGTGCATTCTGAACCTTAGTGAATGAGGACTTGACCCCGGACCATCAATCATCGTACTATGAAGTTTCTTCACAACCAGTGCTACTGATTTCAATTAGGAGTTCAATCGTCTTTGTGCAGATTCATCTTGCCTCAACACGTCGATAGCCATAACTTAGGAAACACCTTACCGCAGACAAGGCTGACATTGTCCATCTTTTTCTTCTGCGTTGGGACACATTTTTGGGATTTCAAGTAGAAGAGGTTGAGTAGAGGCAGTTTTTACTGGCAAGAGCTGCAGCCAAAGTCGTTACTCTCTCAGACACAGACCTGACAGCTGGGGCTATTGCACGCATGCTAATGGCTTCTGCTTTCCAAGAAACACAGTATCCTTCATAGTAGTGACATCCTTCATTAGACTTCTTATTCCCTCATGCTAATCTCCTTAAAGTAAGGTCAGGCATTATTAGAATATCACCATACACTTGTCAAGCCACTAATGCGCACATCTCGATACCTATGTACAGCATAGACCTACATTCTTCCCAGTTATTAAAAAAAAAAGTATTCTACCGCAAAAAACAAAGCCAAGCATTATTGTTAGATTGAACATAAGTAATGGAAAATACAAGGGTTTGATTGACAAGACCATAAACCTAAATGACAGACAACAGTTTTGTTAATCTCAAAAAGTTCTTGTTGTCAGACAAGTTAAATGTATGGTGGCCCCGAGAGGTCAATGCACTGTAAATTAAGAAAACACCTGCACATCGACAAAACATGAGCAAATGAAGAAACATCTCGACGAACTTGACATCTGTTTGTCATATGGATTGTCTATATTAATAACTGCATCATGTTGTTCTATTCTGGGCTGCATGGTGGTGTGGTGGCTAGAACTGTTGCCTCAAGAGGGGCCTGGGTTCGATTGACGGGCCTTTCCCCCACGGAAGAGGTTTGTTTTTGGAGGGTCGAAAAGGACATAGGGTGTCATATGTTGTACATATTGTAAAGCCCCCTGAGAAAAATGTGTGATATTGGGCTATACAAATAAAACTGACTTGACTTGAACTGACAGACCTGGTTATTAACTTACCACAACAGGTTTGTATATAAGCTCAATGAATTGTTTAGTTTAATTCAATAATTTAGTTTTGCTTTGTTTTTTCTCAGGGCACACCTGAGATCCAATTGCACCAATGTTGCAACCATTTCAATCATAGCCAATGGCAATTTATAACTGCTATAATATTCCTAAAAACATACATACCGGAATGAGGATTTTAATGAGTGAAATGTCTGTTTTATTTAGTGAACTTATTAGATATATGACAAAAAAAACACTGAATATGTTCGAAACTGCTCTCAGCTCTTATGATTACAGTAAATTCTTGGTTACGGCCAAACATCAGAAAGACACTGACCTAATGCTGTATCCTGCATTTTATTTAAAACTAAAAGCCCCAGGTGACTATTCTGTTCAGGAAGCAAAAGTGTATTCTGGATCAGGGTCGTGTTTTTCTCCATTTATTTGCATGTCTAAATGTCTATTTTAGCTCATGTCTGGTACTAATTATTTGGGCTGAGTTGAATGGTGTTTTTGCCAAAAAGGCTGGGATTGAACATAGACTTTGGATGAGGGATGATGAGGGGTCACACAAAACCTACTGTTGTTAATTGTACCATAAATTGTGAGTTCTTTATAACACTTAGGTTGCTGTAACGGCTCATTTCCCCCCCTTTTTCAAGATGATAAACTGATATAAAATATTTATTGTAGTTGAGGTATAGTCAACGGTAGCATATTCTCAGTTCAATATGTCACCTTTGAAAAATGTGGTAAGTCATTTGTTTCACCTTAATATGATGTCAGTAGTTTAACTGTGTACATAATAGATCTTAATTGTACCTTTTTGTTTTTGAATTAAGACTAGTGGTATTTCATGGCAATGGCTACTTTACTGCTTGTTTAACTTAACACAAAGAAGTACAAGTATCTGGCTGATCTAATGTGTGGTTAGAAGCTAGCAGACAAACGCAAATAAAACCAATGTTGTTCTTTCAGCAGTCCTAGGTCACTGCCCAATCATATCTAGGGCGCAGCTGCAACATCTGTTCTTCTTCCAGTACCATGACAGTGATGTACTTGGGATAAGGAAGAACTACAGAGTGCTACTTCAGCTTCAGTAGCTAAAAAGATTGCATTCAAAAATGTCCTCAGTCTCTTTGTTTGTGTTATGTTTCCAATAGTGAAAAATGGCATCCCAAAATATGAGTGCAGTGATATTTACGGACGAGGATTTTCTTTACAGTGTACATTTTACGATGTTTTGGCTGTATTCAGCCAGAGGGAGGCCGCTCTCGGCTGCAGGGGGGAAGATATGGCCGACGAAGACCCTTTAGAATCTGAGCTGCCGAGAGCAAACACTGACTGGTGGAGCTTTCACTCAAATTACCCTCCGATGCCAACAGAAACGGAATCATTCTGCTGTAATGAAAGTCAAAGTGGGGAGCTTTTGTTGGATGCTGTCACCTACGACAACCCAGAGAGCGAGCCGTGACTGTGTCACTATGCATGAATGTTTCCCTCCACACTCTGCTGGAGATCTTCTTCAGATTCCCTAAGATAAACTAAAAAAGAAAACCAAGACCAGCGGGGCGTTTTGGGGGCTATTTGTATCATCTGCTAAATTGTGTGAGAAATGCCAACGAGACACGAGATACAGCGGAGGAAAAACAGCGTCTCGACATTTCTGTCTAGTTTGAATGAAACGTGTTTTACGATGTCTCAACGAAGCCCGTCTTAGTTCCGTGTAAGAGAGAAACTTGAATTCAGAATGTGCACGGTTGTATTTTTCTGTTTAGGTTTAAAAATATTTCCTGACATATTTTCCTGATTCATTGACATTTAGTGATCATTTTATTTTTTCAGACAAAGCAAACTCGCCACTCTCGTGCAATGCATCCTAGTTCATATAGGCACAGCAGGAGAGATCAGCTTTCTCGGTCAATATAGCATGCACTGGGACTACATTTGCCATCAGCACTAATTGGACATCCACATAGAAGGTGGCGGATTTTCCTTTTAAATTGCCCAACATGCAGAAACCCTTGATTCTCCCTTGGGAGACAACCAAGGTTTACAAAAGACCATTGCTTTAATGGCTCTCCATCTGCAGGCACACAGTTGGCAGAGCATCACAACATAATCCACATCAACCTTCCAAGTACTTTTGGCTTTGGTAGAATGGAAATTAAGGCTATAAAAACAACTTTTGAGGTAACCGCCAGAAACGGTTACACTTTTGAGGCGTCAACCCACTGAGGAAGTAGTATATCAACTTCCAAGGTACTAGAGGTTTTATTTACTAACAGACGTACTAATTACTTCTGTGCTCTAAAACACAATAATGTGGTTTCCCCAGTTCAGCAACCAATTTGAGACCAGCCATGCAACACCAGTCAAGTCGCAATATGTCAATTAAAATAACCTGGTCAACAGCAGCATTGCTCGTCAAACAGACACATTCGGGTGTATCTGCTGAAATCCAGAGTCCTGAGTCCAGGAAAGATGTCAATGCAGTTATGGAAAACTCCTCAGCAGGGTGTGCTTCAGTATCAAGCACAGGAGGAGGTATTTAATGTCAGTATTAAATGCAATGCACAATTACATGTGAAACTGATGTGGTTTTGTGAAGTAAACTCGACAGGAAATTTGAAATGATTTCGAGAGAGAGCTATAATAAATGCTCGGTTGCCACAAGCAATCAATGTAAATACCCAATTTAGCTGCTTGCAGCTCACTATTACTCAGTAATGGGGAGGTGATTTTACTAACTATTGACAGTATAGAAAAACAGACCGTGACGTCATCAAAAAGATGTTTATTTACAATGTTCATGCCGGAATAATGACATATTATTTCTTTGAGTTGCTGGCACTTCTGCATAGAAAAGGTGATTTCAATTTCCAACATGTTTATGCAACTTTATTTAACTATATGTAAAATGTATAGACTATGCTCTCCCAATCTCTCTTTCTAACTCACTCGTACCGTATGTACACAATGTCACACGATATAAATTCAACATCTGTTCCCTGAACAGAAACATATTACCTCTAGTGGTGGCATCCATGGTGAACTGGTTTTGCTGCCTGTGATGGTCTCAGGTTCAAACAGATAGTATAGTGATACAGATGGTGTTATTTTTGTGTGTATTCCTTGTAGCAGGAGGGGACATTATTGTTTAAAACTCTACACATGGTCTTTTATTGGTACAATGAACCTTTGTTCACTGGGTAAGTGTTCACATCTTGCTGTTGGATGCTGTATTGGATCAGTTCTGAGATCAGTATCACGCGATAAACAGTGAAGTTGGCGAGCCCTGTTGGTTGGTTCTAGCATTATTGGCATGCCAAGATTCTTGGATCATTATCTGACACTGAACAGATTGGTTTGAGGTCCATCCATGCTGTATTGGTTGTCAGCTATCAAATAACTTGGAAAAACTCAATCAAAATGGTCAGACCACAGATGGAGGCCTTCTATCTGCCTCTGTCTACTGTGCAGTGGGACACTGCAGAGTGAAAACCATTGCAAACTGGTGGAGTGCCCTGGTGCAGTACAAACGTCATTCTTTAAATGGTCTGTGGTGTCACCAACACACACAGACAGTGTGTAGGCTGGCCTACATCCAAAGTGTGATACACACATCCAGACCACACTCCAGATGTGGTTTCTCTGCAGTCCGCTCCGTATACAAAGCAAGTTCCAGTGAACATCAGAATAAAGCTCAGGCACCCAAGGAAAACTGATGAGTTCTGGTAAGAGCCAGACCAGGCAGCATGGTGACTCATGTTTTGCATTAACATCTTCAAGACTCCAACTATTAGATAGCTTTGCATGCACACAAGCAAACCATCCAAGTCAGTATCTATTCATTATCTTTCAACTTTTGCAGTGATCCCTGAATTCACTACATGGGTTACAATCGCATCGACGATGAAGCCAGGCTAAGGGTTTGGTTACATAGTGTAAAAAAAAGCACTCATTAGGAATGTAACCTCTCCTGTAATGACCATTATTACTCAGTTTATCTATGTAACTTCTCTGTTTCATTGTTGGGCTTACACGATAAATGGGGTTTTTAGTTTACAAATTCAATATTTGGATAAAAAAAATAAACAATAATTCATCCCACCATCCGTCATCTCCATTATCAGTTGTTTTGGGAGCAAAACATCCTAATCCTGATTACTTTGGTTGAAATTGAGATCATGGTTATTTAACACGATTACTCATAGACTTTGGAAACATGCATTTAGAAAGAGAAATGAAAGTTAAATCCATCATTCTGGTGCACTTTGAGGGCAAATGAAGAGGCTAGATCTATGAAGAACTTTGTGCTTTAGTAAACAATTTATTCATAAACCCATAGGTTGTATCAATATGAATCTGATGACACCAAAAAAAAAGGTCACACCCACAAGTCGTGGTAAACTAGACAAGGTCCAGGCTTGATGGTCATTTGAAGAGAATTTCCGGGTGAGGGTTGCTGTAAAACATAAACCTTCACCCGGGCCTTTCTAAGCCGACCTAGAACCGGTCGTGGCGCACCACTAAATTGGAATTACACCTGGCGAGGTTTAGCCGCCGCCACGGAGAGTTCACACAATGGGATCCACCCGACAAGCGGCCGTCCCTGACCCGCCAAGCAGTGCACCGCTGTCTTATAACACAAGATAAAACAAGAGCATCATTGCAAAATGTAATTTAGCAAATGTAAATAATTGTTTTATGTTGTTTTCATCATTTTTGAAAGCCAAGATTTGATTTATTTCACATCCCTAATGCACAGCGCTTAGGAATGTTATGCACATTTTAGATTGCATTGAGGCTCTAGAACTTGGGTCAATCACATAACAGGAAGTGGCTTGGTCCATTCTATAGTGGAAAAAGTGTCAAAAATATTGTTGTTAATTATTGTATTGAGTGTAATTTCTGAATCTGAAAAATGGTTTCCACATCAATCAATTACAAAATGAATGATGCATGCACCACACAGAAGTTCTCACTTTTGCCTTTCCAAAAAAAGAAGAAGAAAAAAAGCAGTGTTGAATTGACATGATTCACAGAAGTGAGGCTTAAATATTTGTAGAATGTTTCATTTTCAGTGTAGGCAGCCAAATTCATGGGCAATATAAAATCGTGATGAAATGACTTTTCATCAAGTCATATTACATCTAGCAAAAGACATGCTGAGGATACCTCAACCATTAACTGGGACGTTAACATTAACATGTTGTTGTGGTGACCTAACACGTGGGGAAACTGTTTAAGTGAGGCCAAAATGATGGGCATTCCAATAAACTCAAACCAATGTTTCCCAAATTAAACGGGTCATAAAGAACAAAAGTGACAACGAAATTGGAATTTCTGGCTTCTACAGATTTAAGTTCTGAAAAATGACTCAAGTGAAATTCGATTGCAGTTCGTTTGAGCTACTCAGGGCTCAGTTAAGTGCAGTGACACTCATTTCCAACACGCACACTAACACACTTCCTTAACATTGTTATAACTTCCTTATGTCCCCCATAACGGAACTCTTGGGGCCAGCTCTGTGGTCAACAAAAGGGAGTTCACCAAATGTGATAAGTCCTAAGTACTTTAGTTTACTCAGTGTGTGTTCTTAATGGGTGACCATGAATCAACGGCAGACTGTAGAAAGCCTGTGACAAACTGACCCAATGCAAAGATAAGCCAGCAAGTTCTCACACCAAGTCAAAGTGGGTCACACCCTCAAACGAGAGACTTTCCAAAAATGTGGTTGTTCAAAACAATCAAAATGAATCATGACATCCATCTTGAGAACTTACCGACACCCTAGTAGTTAGTACTTTTGTAACCAAATACAGATCTCTCTGTTTATGTCTCTCATTCTCAGCATTCTCCTCATCTGACACTCTGTTGAGTGCTTAAAGAAACAGAGAGTACAATAGGTCTTCAGGTTGTGTGTGTGTGTGTGTGTGTGTGAGTGTGTGTGTGTGTGCATGCCAGCTAGTTTCAGTTACAGGTATGACAAAAGCTGTCAAATCTATGTTCTGAGGACAGATCAGACCAAAAAAAAAAGAAACAAGCAGCAACTACTACAACAAGCTATTTGACCACTAGGGGGAAGAAATAATCCAAATCAAAGCAACAGCAACAGATCATCTTATTGTGTTAGCAAACGCCTTACTACATGCACATCCAGCAGAAACAGAGCAACAAAGAAACCCCACAGTAATCACATTTCCTTTTCACAGAGTTAAACCCTTGTACTCTGGGTAAACAACTCAGGAACATGGTTTTCTTTTGGTTGAACAAAAAGCCACTGTTGTTTTGTGCAACACAAAGTGAGTCAGCGGTTATTCACTTACGAAATTAACCCAATTACACACAAAGAGAGGAACAAAACAGAAAAATAGAGTCATATGAAAGAGCACACAAGGGGTTTGGGGCAGATTGCTTAAAATATAGGCAGCAGAGCAAAATTAATAACAGAAGCAGCTGTTTTGCTCAACTTATTCTAACCACACGGGTAGACAAACTGTGCTCTGATGGTCACAAACAAAACACGTTCTTCAGGATCTCTAAAGTAGAGGAAGAAGAAAATGCATTTTAAAGCCTATAAGTATATTTGACTATATGCAGTGTGTGTGGTTTTAGTTATTGGCTTTTCTTTTCAACCTTTTGTCCTGCGTATGCTGAGATCCTGTTGTAAGGGAGGATAATAATATTGCCAATGATGGGCAGTGGTGATACGGAGTGGTTGCAGTGGCAAGTTAATTACAGGTTGCAAAGTCAACAAATGGTCCCCTTCAGAAAAACTTCATCCACATTATGCATTTATTACAGTATCAAACTATCTAAGACTGGTCATGAAGCAGATATGCCTGCTCTGTAACCAGTGTATGTTCTGTTGAAAAATCATTACATTCCCTGTGCAGCTGCTAAAAATTGCATGCCAGGTCGGAGGTTAAGTCTCCAAAAGAGCATTTATTAGACGGATTATCCAGTGCTTTCCATTTATTAAGAAAACACCAGGTCTTTTTTTTGACTAGCTGAGGCATACAGTTTCATTCATAAAGTATGTATTTCACTTTCCTTCCAGTCGGTTTTCATAAGAGAGATGAACTAAATAACTAGAAAGTAGCTGCTCGTCAGTGTAAATGTAACCTGCGCTTGTAATCCTGAACTCTGTTCTGTAAGCATTCATGACCCTGTTTCTTTCATTAAATAGCTATATTGAGCTCAGTACTTTGTAGCTCAGACAACACAATTACATCACTCCTTATATCCCTTTTGTTTTATTGGTTCAAGCACAATCAAATTTGCCATATTTACTTCTATCCACTAGCATCTAACAGGAAGATTTATGTTGGAGTTAATCATGTTTTGGTACATTAAACAGCTGCAACAGTAATGCCACACTATCCACACTTGTATGCACTTTCTCAACTGGCAATGCCTGAAATGATGTATGCTGCTTGCCTGACCTGAAGACAAGGCCACACTAACCATCACACTGTACTGAATTTGCAGGGAGGGGCCATGCACACCTATTGCTCCTCTCTGTAAGCCTGTGCCTTAAGCAGGCATTTGCTCTTTAGGTTAGCAAGCATGAGCACTCAATAGTAGTTTCATAAGAGTAATCTTCTTGACGCGTGGGAACTGAGCCCATTTTTAAACCAATCAATCACATTACTTTTCACATGGCTACTTCTACGATTTACTGCTTTTTTATTGTGACAACTACTGTTTTTTCCACCTTTTGTGCTCAAGTCACATTTTCCATAGATTTCACAAACTTTCAGGAGAGCGGACTCTTGTATTTGATGTTTTAAGACAAAGCAAGCTTGTTGGGTCAAAGCTGATGGTATCTCATAATCAAATTGGTAGTGTAACTGAAGCACAACACTGTGAGGCACACAATTCAGCCAATATTTACTGGCACTGCTGTTTCGACAGGCATTAGTTCTGTTCACTCTGGGTGGCAGTGACAGAAAACGCTTGAGAGTGAACATTTCCTCATGAAACAGATGCACTATTCAACAGTAGAGGCCTTTTCCTGACAATCCCTTAGGCACATTGTTGCAGTTGTCTCACATTCATCTAGTTATAAGCTGGCCAGTTCATTTCTGGATGTGGTTCTTGGCATGAAAATATAAATGTTTAATGGGCAAAACCACTGCGTAATGTCTGTGATATGTCCACTGAACATGCTCAGGAAGGGTTTGGCATTATTGTTCTGTATGTGAGCTAATTAAGTAAGCACTGCCAGCTTAGTCAGAATGTAGACACCCCCCATTTTATGTTACTCCAATTCTCCTGAAGTGCCTCTTGTTCTCTTGTTTTCCAGCAGCTGTAATCGCCTTGGAGGGAATGACGAGAGGAAAATGTGAACTAAGATGTGCCCAGGATGTGCCAGTTTTTTTTCCTTTTTGTTTTCTGCAGTAAATGTTATCTGTTGTCACAGTCTTCTCCGTATTCTTAAAGGTGTATTGTAATGTCATGTGTTGACCACCATAGACTGATGTAACAGGTGGCGTACATTACATTGTTAAGCACCCCTAACTGTATTATAGGTGCATTACTATAGGTGCATTTGCACTTCAGTAATCAACAAACAATCTGTTTCTGAAGACAGTATCACACAGCGGATCTTTAAAACGACTACATAATAAAAAATAAGGAGATACAGACTGTCAAGAGAAGCAAGATCTATACATCTTCCAGAAATTCTTAATAAAATGTGCATTTAATTACAGGACTTTGTGTAAATAGTTTGTCATTGTAGCACTACAGAAAGGGACCTGTAGGACTAGCTAGTATCTTAAAAAATTAAGAAAATCTGTCCATGTTTTGTTCAGAGTTCTGGAGGTACCTGACTAGAACCTGAGACCGAACATTGTCCCCCAACTCTGTGCCAAAAGAGATAATTTGCCCCCATATTTCATCAAATGAATTCCCTAAATCAAGGTCAGAGCCTCTCAGGAGTCTCAGTAAGTACAGCAATGTCAGCAGAAGCGTCCTTTTTAAAAAGCATCACAGTGGCATGTATCTTGCGGCCCCTCGCAGATATATTTACTGGGAATGTGTTCGCTTTTACCGCAAGTCATGTTTTAGAAAATTGCCTTCACAGCACACAATGGGAGTTTATAGCTAGAAAATGCACAATATATTTTGTCTGAGGCTGCATCAGGAATTAATTTCTTGATTCTGTTTTCAGCTGTTTTCAAAAAGAGATAACAATTGTATGCTACCCTAATGGTTGGGATTCAAGAAGTGACAGGCTCAATAGATATGTATTGCAACATCAGTTGAGAAAAAGGGGATTTTTTCAAAAGTAAAAATGTCCCCGGCTCCGGCTCCACTAGTCACATGTCAATGTGTCCTTGAGCAAGACACTTAACCCCAAATTGCTCCCGTAGCTGTGCCTACGGTGTATAGATAGATACTGAATTGTAAGTCGCTTTGGATAAAAGCGTCTGCTAAATGACTGTAATGTAATGTAATGTACATTAAATATGTGTATGTTCTCTTTCTTTACGATTCCAACTTGTATCTAAATCAATGCCAACAGATTACTTATCTGACAGCACATCATTGTTAAGCAGCACAAAGGACAATGACTCCAAAAACAAAAAGCTCTTAAACTCTGGCAGTGAGGTAGATGAGGTACAAGATGTGTCATCAAACAGGACCACTGCAGATATGCTGTAGTAGCATCACGCTAACTTCAGTAATTTCCAAAATCATATCCAGATATGTAGATGGAGGGTTTTCAGTGAAGATGTGCTTATTCTTGTCATCGCTGACTCTTTCCAGCTGGATGATATTCCTGTCTGTGATTTTTGAAAACTGGCAGTAGCCCCGTTTGACATCACCCTAAGCCAATGAGGAGAAGAACTGAGAAGGCAGCAAAGAACACAAAAATAATGGACACCAGCTTTTGAATCATCCATCACCAGTGGGTAGGCAGCTTGAACAACATTATTTGTACTTGTAGTAAAGCTTCAGCCAGGCCAGCACAACACCTATACAGTGGTTGCTGCTCCTTCTCCTTTCAACTTATCTAGCAAGTGCTGGGTGGGAGTACAGCTGGGCCTATGGGCCTCATAGGTTGTGAGCATTGCAAACTGGTCAGTGTAAGGAAAGTATTGGCACCAACTTAAGTACAGAATCATCACAAGTAATTAATTATTAATTATTATTTATAAATTATTAATTATTTAAAACAGATATTTATATCTTTGGAATATGGCAGGAAACCAGAGCCCCTGGAACTTTACTTGTAAATAAATTCAACTACACAATCCATGTCAAGACTTTACTTCTCCTTTTCAAGAACAGCTTGGCTAAGAAACCAAACACAAAATGGCTACAAACAAATTAAACTTATAATTTGAACTAAGCGTGCAACAATGAAATGAACTACGAAAGGTAATGATTGGTACAAAGATTGTACAATAGTACACCGGAGCTCAACAGCTTAATAATCACAGATCTAATTACGCTTCCTATCTGCCAGTGTCTTTTGAAATGTTACAGGTTCAACAGTATCTCAAGGCTGTCGGTGAACAGGTTCATAAAGGACTCCAAACATGGGTTACTGTCTACTGTTAAGGCCCACTTTGTCAGGGTTTATTTTTTTGGCTTGCTTTGCTGCTCCTATGCTTTCTCCCATACTCACGATGTTATCACTGGTCCAGTTCGAGTGCTTTTCGTCTGATCTAATCAGTGCCCTTAGCCTCTGTGCTTCGATCTGTCAAGACTGCTCAGCTCTGAGAGGCAGTGAAAGCTTGACAGAGTGAAGGATTGTTGGCTGACAAATGACTGCGCATGGTGCATGATCAGTGCAAACTCTTATAACAGCCCGTTGGCTCACCTTCCAGTAGCAAAGGAAAAATACAAGCTGTTGACCATAAACTGCTTGGTAAGATCATAAGAAATCAATTAACATGTCATAGAGTTTCATGATTTACTATGTGTGCATATGTTGTAAAAAGAAATAACTGTTGATTACTCATGTGGTCGGATACTGAAAATTATTGGCTGAAAATATAAAACGTAAATGGAAACTCCAAGTCACTCTACATCATGTCTGCTACAGGGCGACTTCACTATAAACTCATTAATCACAAAGTAAAGCACACTGCAGCTGGCCATTATAACCTCAGAGCTGTGATATCAAATGTCAATGTGATATCAAACCAAAGCTGACCAACACATTGTGTCAAAATGGACACAAAAATAAAATAACAACTATAAGATTTTGTCTTGTTATAAGTTTTGTCAGGCAATACAAACTATGTTACTGAAAGAAAGCAGTAAAAGCCCAACATTTATTCCATAGACCTTGCCAGGAAAATAACACCAAAATGCTTTTAGTGTAACTATGGCATGGTACACACCTATTGGACCCTTTCTTAGATCAAACTGCTGGCATGGAGGTGAACGTTTTGATTTGACAGCTCCTGATGAACTCAGCGTGAAGTTTCCGGTCACATCTGTAAAAATACTACGGTAATACTTGTGTGGCGTTTTTAGAGGCAGATGCATGCATTACTTTTTAACAAAAATGTGTTATTCACAGAAATATAGCTAGCTGCATGTCCTTTGGATGACTGTCGCAAGGCTAGCATCCCAACATTTGGTTCTGTTTAAAAAGTGAAACTAGTCAGATTGATGAAATTGCAATAGCGAGAAACAGTGTAAACACCATGGGTTATTCAATCATAATTTAAGACTTTGGTGAATCAGTCTAACATGGAGAGTGGACAAATAAGCCTTTTTATCCAAAAGTTAAAGTAGAGCAGAATTTTATGTTTCGTATGAAGATACGTGGCTCCGTCTTTTCTCCTCTCAGTGACCACCAATATACAGAGGTGTCCAACGTACCTCCTCATAAACACCATGACCCCTGAGGGCCCTGACACACTAAGCTGACTTTAAAGAACTTTGGACTGATCACTACGAAGTCTGTGGTTCCAGTTTCAAAAATCGAAATACAGCACACAACAAAAATATCAACCTTTATGAGGCGTACAAAACTCTGTGTGGTTGTGTCCATAATGATCCTGAAGGAAATATAAGGAAACCATGTCCAATAATGGATATTTACAATGAAATCAAAGTTTAAATGAAGATAGGGCACCATCTAACTTCAGACATTTTGCTCCTGGTTTTCAGTAACATGAAAAAGCAACTGTAGGACTAAAGTACAACAGCCCAGCTATATACAAAATCCCAACCATCATATCACTAGTCAAAAATGAGCTCGTACATATGTTCTATCTAAATATTTAATAGTAGTCCAGAGCTCAAGAGAAAACATGTGAAACAGCTTATTTCACACAAATGATAAGTTGGGCCCAATACAGCACAGAGACTGATGTAATAAAATAACTCAACATGAGACCGAGCCAGAAGGCACAGAGACAAGTATCTGTGGATGTTTTTTTTGTCCGGGACAAACACAAGCAGACCAAGAATGTAAGGGAGTGCTGTCATACTGCTAACTTAGAGCATGAGACGGCCAAAGAGGTGATGTTTTTTGTTTTAGATGTCATGCTTTCATAGCAACGTCTAGACTTTTGATTTCAAAGGGAACCGAGTCTTGGCGAATCAAATAACGCTTTTTTTAATTGAGATTAATTATGTGCATGCACACGTTTGTACGTGTCAACAACTCATTTTTAATGGGTTGACGTGGTACAGTAGAGATTTTTGACTCTATTTTCCAAGATAATACAACGAAACAAGAAAAGACCATTGTTCTCATTATATTGATTCAAGCCATGTTTATAAAATACCACAAAGCGAGTATTTATTAGTTTGTGAGGTGCACAAGTGAAATAAAAGGGAAAACAGCAACAAATATAGAACCATGATTGTTCACGTGTCATGTGTTAAAATGTGAGATTACATCCATCATACTTTTAGACAGGTGAGAAAGGAGGATTTAAACCAAGTGAAAAAGTTGCCATCCTTGTTTTTACAACTAAAAATGATGAAGTTAAAGCACTTCATTTGTGTAAAACTGATCCATTGTAAAACAGACAAATATCAGTCAATGATTATAAAAAAACATATTAATAGGACCATTAATCGACATAAAATGGCCTCTATCCAGCATTTCTTCATGGGTATTAGATTTATCAAGTTATCATTATCACTGATTCTGGCTTATATATAACAAATGAATGGTTGAAATGTCAAACAAGCTATCACACAGATTTATCCAATTCAATTTCTGGAATATTCAAAGTATTGGCACTAAGAGACCACTGACTGTTAAAAGAGATTCCTGATATGTTTACTGGCGTGAGATATTCCAGCAGTTGTATTCAGAATATATATATGTAAATACAGTAATTGTTGATTCTAAGTTCTACATCAGTCTATGTTCATTTGATATGACTATCGTATAAAACCTTTTAGCTTCACAATAGATGAATGAGTAATGAAGCACCAGTTGGCAGGCAGCAGGTCATTTCACATGACCTCTTAAGAAGTTAACGAATCACTCTAAATAGACGTAAGCAATCCTGGGAGAGCTAAACACAATAAAAAAAACAAAGCGATAAGCTTTTATCCGTGCTGCAGTATCCCATCTGTCACCACGCTGCCAGAGTAGCTCCCCTAGGAATCTGTAAAGTCGCACTAATGCAGACACGCTGTAACTGTGCACCTAAAAGGATGTCTTCCATATGAAAATCTAAATTGGCAAACAACATTGAAAGAAGAGGTGGGAATGTTGACTTTTTGGAAAATATGTTGAGAACATAATTTTTAAGAATTGCATGGAGAGTAGGGGAACGTCTTTGTCATGTGCTTTACCATGCATACTTTTTAAAGGTGTTCACATCCTTTCGGTGGGTATGCATTGACATGAACTTCTTCATATGAACCCCCTTCACCACCCCTTAGACAAACAATCCAATTGGAAGCTAACTTGCTTAAGACCAGACAAATATAAACAAGAAGCATTTCTTACAGTTTCTACATAGATGATCTGACATGGATGCACATACTCAAATTAAAGCTTAAGGCCCAAACGCACTGAAAGCATCTGACGGGCGTGTTTTGCTACCACGCCTCTATTCTAACCTTGTTTCAATTTTGGAGTGTCAAATGAGGACCCAGTGACCTGTTTGGAGACAGCTAAAGGGAATCAAAGGCACGATATTTTACTCAATAAATCATTTATCAATGAATCATAACAATAAAACTGTTACTTTCACTAGTTAAAATGACAAACGTCACATCTGCTGTCACTACTTGATAGCAGATGTGAATGAATTCAGATGAATTCAGCAGATGAATTCCATTTGTAACTTGAGAAAAGAGACCAAACTAAAATGTGGTTGTTGTTGTTGTGTTGTTGTGCTCTCTGCAGGATGTTGTCTGTACTCGAACAAAGATTGTTTACCAGGTAAGAGAAGATTCACTCTGTAACACCACAGAACAACTGCGAGTAGACTGAATGTTTTTGTAGTCCCAAGAACTACAACACAATTTCACATTAGTTAAACTTTCATCTTTCTATTATAGTTTCAAACATGGACCTTCATTATTTAGATCAATTTAAAAGATTAGGGGGTATTTGTAATATATAAGTTTTCCTAAAATACTGCTGGTTTTGTGCTGTTGGAATTTCAAATCTGATGCATGTAGTGCGTCACAAGAGCATCAATTGACGAGCGGCATTTATCGCTTCCAGTGCATTTAGGCCTTAAGATTCAGCACCTTAACCTTAATATAAAAAAGAAAAAAAGTGCAACTTTCCTCCTATTTTTACTATTACTAAAGGGTTTAATTTATTAAGTCTGTAAAACCATTCTACCCGATTACAGAATCACCACTTAAGAGTAAATGGTGCTGTGTTGGCTTTTGTCAATGTGATGCCGACCACTGGAGGTTACGATCTGTCAAATATCTGTCAACACAGCGAACAGAGTGGGAAACAACAGTACATGTGGAAAGCTTGCGGTCTAATTTTTGCCACCTGTTTTCTGTCTATACATCATCAGATGGAAACCTCCCAGGTTCTGGTCATGCTTCAGCTCTTGAGTAACCAGTCTAACATCAGACACCAGGTACTGGCAAGAAGGGAGGCACTCACATGAAATGTTTCAGAGGATGTCAGGAATATTACTCAACATGAATTAAATTATGTGCTCTTAGCAGGAACAGTTCATCATTTACATTGTCTCAATGGCCGAATTTACACTTGGCTTTTTAAATGTGACTTTTGTCATCTAATCATGCCAGAACGCATTGACTGTCGAGTCTTTACGCTCGCAGATAGAATCTTGCTCACATTGATATCCGATCAGCCAGACCACATGCAGAAGTGGCCTGGCTCGCATTGAGTTTGGATCCCAGTAAGGTGTGGACAGCATGTAGTCAAAGTCCAGGAAATTTATTAAGCGTATAGGTCTCCATAATTTTCCCCCCACATGGGAGTTCCTCTCCCGAGCAAGAGCAAAGGGAAGAGAGGAGGAAAACCGGGCTGTGGTACAGCTGAGACCTGCTGTCTGAGTCCTGGTGAGTTACTGCTCATGAAAACGCAACATTTCCCGACATTGCACATACTTTTATTTTTTAAGAATTTATAGGAAATTAAATATGTTCATCCACCATTTTACAACCGCTCCTTTGACCATGAAATAGATCCGATCACTATCTGATCAGGCAGGTCTGAGTTCCGTTCTGACGCATCCGAACACAAAAGTCACATTAAAAAGACAAGTGGGACTACAGCCAATGGTAATCGTATGGATGAGACAACTGCAAACGATGTGGCATTTATCAGTGAATGTTACAGTATGTTCCACTGAAACGGTACTATGTGTACTACTGAAGTTAGTTATTTAAACTTCTGTCAGATAACAGGATGCAGTAGAGTCGCATGTAAACTAGTAGAGACAGTTATCCAGTCTTTCAAAAATACTCTACCTGAAAATAAAATAATGAAGTGAGCTTAAGGGACACCATCAAGTCAATGTGAAGTTGAGTTTTCTACATGTAACAAAGTCACTCCAGTATAAAGTAAGAAATAGTAATTCCTTTTAATTATTAGTATTTTATTTGGTCCGATCCCTCAGTTTAGATGGTTTGAATTTCACCATTGGCTCAGTACTACTACATACTTCATATAATAATAACTCTTCATACTATTATTTTTATAAATACAGTTATGAATGATAATACTCTGGAATTACAGAAAGAATTGTTCCAACAGTGCGTGTATATAATATGAATATCAGCTGCTTATAATAACTAATGTTAACTTTTGTCAACCAGGCAACCTAATGCATTTTCCAGGGAAACATTAACGCAGCTGATGAACTAGAGAGCCAGAAATATTAGATCACATTCAGATAAACGTCCCTTGTCATATATCACTGTCACAAATGCACAACGGGACTGTACAGAAATGCGCTTGTTTCACTTTCTTACTATAAATCACTCGGGGTTTATACGCAATTTTGTAAAGGCATATAATGAATTGCTTTTATTTTCCCCTGAATAACAGGCCTGCGCAAAATCTAATTCCCATGAAGTGTGAAGGTGTCATACAGTCCATCAGCTACTCGTCTGCTTTGATTGGGTTTGATGAGGAAGGTGCGACTGTTTTTCTGCTAAATTAATTGATGATCCGCTCGACAGTTTGTCGAGGACTCTGGTTATTGATTCAGCTGTGCTCGTGCTGTGGGAGGAATTAAAGATGTTGCTCTATGGTAAAAAGCAAAGTGTATATTTCAATTACACAGATCATCAGCAGCTTGCCATCAATTCAAAACTCCCAAATGCATGACAATATTTATTTGAACTTGTGTCTCAGGTTATCGATTCAAGAGGAAACGATTAACCTTTCTGAACAACTCTAAATTGTGTTAACATACTGTCGATGGAGACTTGCTCGTTAAGTATCTGACCGACAAACCAAAATCAAATAAAAAGCACAAAATTAAAACAAGGTGTCAAGTGTAGTGCCTGTAGATTAATGCTTTTTGAGTTGGCAGTAAAACACTGGAAAATACAAAACAGTAATCACTCTGCAGTACAAGATGCCATTCACTGACTGTATTTTGATTCTGCTTTGACTACACCTCAAATTAAATAGATGTAAATTATAAATCAAACAAATTACAAAAGAAATCTAAATGTTTACCGAAAACTAATCAGCTGAATACAAATCTGCGTTTCTGCTGGACAAAACTAGATACAGAAAATAAATGTTGATCCCAAACCCAATACCTAATCTAACCTTTTCTTTTGTGTGACACCTCACATACCCCCCTCCCAATAAAACGAACATGAATCATGTTTATGACAAAAACAGACAAACACGCTCATGTCAAACTGTGTTTTCTAGTGAATACCAACACGGTGTTGACACAAAAATGATTCACATCTGGGAAGCATCACAATTCAAAAGACTGAATCAATCCTCCTTCATTTCAAGGTCATGTTGGCAGAAAGTGCACCAAATGATTACATCTGTTGGAGCCTGTTTGGCGTTTCAAATGTTGCAATCGCATTGGAGACATCAAAGCCGGGTTGGCAGACTCCAATGCCCAATACACGGTCAGATGACATCCAGCAACATTATTGCTCAAGAATGTTGTGTGTTGAAAAACCGGACTGCAACATTGTGTTCGTGATTGCAGTTGCAGAGGGACTTGGTAGGATTACAGATAGATAGTATTACAGCCCGACATGAGTCCGCTGCCACACTACACGGACCCTATTAGCTGTTTTGAAGACTGCTAAATGGACAACAGAATGGTTCAACATACAGCGCACTCCCTGACTGGTGTGAATTTCTGGCAGTTCACAATGAGTACAGATCAAAAGGCATTTTATCTAACATAGAAGAAAGTCTTTTTGGAGCCACGGGTCAAAGCGTCAGTGAGATGAGTGTAACAGTGACTTCAGTAGATTACTGGAAATGAAAACATGGCGTGGTGGGTAATTCATTATGTCTTGGAAATATGGACAATCCGTGAAGACTAAACAGTGCTGCTAAACTTTGGGCATGTCTTTTTCTTTCCCCATCAATTTTTTTGACTGAGCTGCGGAGTGATCACTTCCTTAACTTCAGCCATAAAGAACTTAAATCCCACTCCACTGACCTTTTCCAAGTTCTAGTTTTGTTGATTTACCATGTAGGCTAAAGCAATTTCACACATGCTGCACACACTTTCCCATAATAAACCAACATGGAACTATCGTTTGAAATTGCTAGAAAACAAAGAATTACAGTGTATTAATAGAAATTAAAATCATCCGGAACAAAGATGAGAACAGAAGTGGTGTAGCACTGCTGTTAATGCAAGCAACTGTACTCTCTGGCTTGACAGTTCTAAACTTTTGTTCAGGACATCGGCTCTTGGACGCGTCACAGGCCTCACATTTTATCAAACTTCTCCACACTAACAATGAGGTGCATTGTAAGCACAGACCAGAACAGTTCCAAACAATGTAGTCGTCCAACACTGCTTTCCGTTTCTCACAAGCTTGAGTCCAACAAAATCAGTGCATTTTCATGAAGAAAGTAACATTTTGTCACAAGCTTTTTCTTACCTGCTTAAATTCAGAGGACATATTTCGACACGTTTATATCAATCTAGGGTCCACCTAAACATGCTTCATTGAATTTTCAGGGCATTTTTCCTTCCTGACGTTGTTGACTTTGAACATAAGCAGGTTTATCACTCTCACATGGAGGCAATGTTTGCCACATTCTGTCAGAATATCTTTCCATGATGATAGAATCGTCTTTTTTTGGAGTAACTTCTCATTATCCTACTGGAACACCCTGCTGGTTCGGAGATGCGTGTATCTGCATAATAAACACTAACCAACATGAGAATATTATCAAACAAGGAAAAAGCCACAGAAAAATAAACCCTACAGGATTTCCCCTTCAAGTAAAACCATCTGTTGTTATCCGCTACAATGAATGAACCCAACATCCTTAAATCTAATGCATTTGTGACATGGTTTGCAATCGCGCATCTTTGCCAAATCCAGACTGATCTCTGACATCTTATGAAAACAATATTGGGTTGGGTATCTGTATGAACTTAAGTTGAGATCACAAAATATATTAGTTTTATCCCTGTTGTTGGTACTGTGTGAATGACATTTTGCTGTACCTCTAAAGCAGCCAGGATACACATCGACTTTGTTTTTGTTAAAAATTCAACTTAACATACCACTCTATGACTATACATCTCGATTCCACTCGTGGAAACTGTGTTTCATGATAATAATATTCAGATGTGTAGTCTGGCTCACGCTTTTTAAGAAGTCTACTGCCTGTGACCTAATACTGAAAACATTTGGCTGAGTGAAAGTTAACATGGTGTCTTATGAAATGCTGATAAATAGCAGTGGTACTTACAATAAAGAACTAAGAATTAGGTATCAGGCACCTAAGCTTGTTTCCTGATGCTCTACTGTAAACTATCTAAAAAATATGATTGTAATAAAACACATTTAAAAAAAGACAAACGATATGCATTACGTGTAGTGACACACACAGATGTCTAAAGTTTATTACAGCTATAACTATAAAGGTTATTTATCTATCAGATCCAAACAAAGGCTAGTATAATTCATTGATTCACGTTAGTAACTACAGCTAGTTTTACAATACCGAATATAAAGAGGTAATTCTCACTGCATGAAATGATTGATGATATTGTCGTGCCATTTTCACACATTAAAGTGATGCATAGCTGCATGTTCTGCCACACAAACATAGCTTTTCACTGTATTGACTCAGTCACAGTTTCTCCTGTTCATCCTAATCTGTCTACCTGTTATGTCATTCATGGCCACATGTACAAAACTGAAGTACTCTCACGAGAGGCTGATGCAATGTCTGATGCAAATTACACATGGAATTCACAGAAGATCCCTAAATATTTTGCAGCTGGAATATTATCCCATTAACCTCATTTTCAGTCCTTCGCTTGATAGTATTGGAAATAAAATATCAAATCAGTGTACTTTAACCAGCCCGGTGCAGTACTACTGTGACTTTTAAAAATAATAATCATAGAATATATTTTTGCATATACTGTCAACAAAGGCATCTATTCAGCCCCTGTAACAGACATATCTGTCTAAAGGCTTTTGGAAACACAATTACACTACAATTGTGGATGTGGAGCCTCTGACGCCACCCATCCTGTATCCGACGCTAAAGGTTTCTCTCTTTTCACAGGTATTCAGCGAGAAGATGAAGAAAATGCCTCCCTCCAGGACAGACCTCTGCACTACTGACTGTGAGTAATCAGACTTGAATTATACATGGTAATGCTTCACCAGGAACATAAAAACATTTGGTTTTTACAGTACAGACTTCAGGGGGAATGTTCCTCATTCAGACCCTTTTGCTAAATTACACCATCTGCCGTGTCAATGTTTACCTTAATCTTATTCCCACCTCTCAGGATCGCTGTGCTTCTATTAGCATTTCTACGGAAAAACAAATAAGGCCCGTTTAATAACCAACAGAATGATGACCCTACCATTTTTCCAACATTCATAATGACATTTATTGCAAGTATGAATCATTTCCCAGATTCTAATCGAAGGCTTCAGCTTTTCATTAACTAAAATAATTAGCAATATAAATGTGTGCATGACTTTTCCAACAACTTTATTCCTAATAAGACAGTATATTGATCTTTTTCTGCTTAAAATTAATTAATTCAAGAAAAGCACTGAGGTTGTACCTCTTCTTATCAAATATGACAGAAGGTAGCTATTTTTTAAAACATCTATCTTGACCACCTTTTCAAATATTTCTAAATAGCCTAGGAGAACACAAAATCCTACCTTTTGTATCTTTCCTTCTCAGACTGCTGTTTCATGAGCCAAATTTGCTCTGCTTTAGTTCCAGGCACTTGTTCCACCTGCCTGTGGATCGCCTCTTTTTCTCACTTTCAATTTCAAAGTCCGACTGTCCAATGTAACATCACAGCTATGTTGTGTAGGATAGCGTTGGATCTCTTACCTCAAAAGTAACCACAGTATTCCATAGAGTGAGCTCTCGCATCTGGTCTTTGTCCTGCAGGTCTAAGTTGTAGTGCTGTGGTTTTTGGTCAGATGAAACCGATCATAATTGTACTCTGAAATTCACATGTTGGACCACTAATTTTACCTAACCTCATCTCTAGCAATGACCAAAGTCTGTCAAATATGAATAGTGCTAATGACAGCACTATTCAATGTTATTCATCTTTGTATATATCTGAGGTAGCTTTGACCAGGTTTATTCCCTATGAATAGAGCTAAATAAAACAATTACAATAAATATGACATAGTCCATCGCATTAAATGTTGGAAGTGGTAAAAAAGTGAAATTAAATAACTGAAACAGCATCAATAGCACATGAGGGAACATCCATATTCATATCCAAACTTTTTCCCAGGTAGGATATTTGTTCGGATAGCTACTTCTCCACATGGGGATATTAGGTCATTGTAGGAGGAATAAAAATAATAGGCTTCAGCACCCTGTGACCCTGAAATAGAAAAAAATGTGTATATGGAAAATGAAGGAATGATTCTACAGATATGGCAGCAGATAAAGCTGCAGATCAATGGCACATTTTTCTGTGGGGAAATAAAATGCAGGATGTCGTCAGGAGTTTTTTTTACATATCATTGTATTTTATTGTGTTATGATCCGCTTATGATAATTCTAGAATTAATACAAAGCCTTTGCATGTTTTTGTTTGAGTGAAAAACATTAAAATATGCCTGAGCAGATAGTTTAGTTCAGTGATTTTCAACCACTGTGCCACGGCACACCACTGTGCCACGAGAGATCGTCGGGTGTGCCGTGGGAAAATCTCCAATTTCACTTAATCGGTCCAAAATAATGTTGCTGCAAATAATTTGTCATTGTTGAGCGTCTGAGTTTGCAATATAGTGGCTGGCTAAGTAATTAAATACTCTTCCATGTTCCAGGATCTGACATTTCTGCTTTTTTGCTGTATTGAAAACGTACCGAACTGTGGCACCGCTGTGTCGTATTGAACCGAACCGATACGTTTGTGAACCGTTACACCCCTAATGCAGTATTATGCTACAATGTGTCATTTTGTAACTTTTTTGGTTGTTGGTGTGCCGCGGGATCTTTTTAATGTCAAAAATGTACCGCGGCTCAGAAAATGTTGAAAAACACTGGTTTAGTTGTTCCAGTTGCCATGGGACGGATGATATAATCATGACAAAACGTTTGATCAGGATGAAGGAGAGACAATATTTAGACCTACCATTCATCCATTAAAAGAAAGCTACCTCATACATGCCCACTGTTGAGCTGTGGGAAGGAAGCCCATGCTCTTTTTCTGCCATTTGATGAAATAATATTGTTGAGAGACCTTGGGGCCTGTGATGTATGAGAAAAGCACCGCTGTGATCTGTGATGCCTTTTTGTGTGTCTTAAGATGTAAGTGCTAAATTGCTTCCAGACAAACATCTCATAGCTTAAAAAAAGACTCATGAAGGCTGTTCTCGTCCTCTTAAAAACCTTATTTTTGGCCTTGAGCGATGGACACTTAATTTTTCATTCACACCTCTGACCTCATGGTAAAGTATCACTGCATAGAGAAGGAGTGCAACGCTTTGGACGGACGAAAGAATAAACCAAAGACAGACGACGAAAGAGTCCGACGTCATGAAATACCATATTAAGCACACAGGATTTCTATATTTCCCCAGACCTCATTCTGTCCATTCTCAAAGGCTGATTGAGGGATTATTTAAGAAAAACATATATAAATCGGCAAGCCAGAGAGCTCTTGACCAGACAAAGGAGACTTGATTGTCCAATACAAAGGTTAATTAAACCTCAGACATGCCCTTTCATATGAATATATATAAATCTTATAAGATAGTATGTTAGAGACATGTCACATCATAAAAGTTAACTTAGCACAGTGTGGTAGCTTTCATCAACTCAGTATTTTCAATAATTGATATTAGACTCACAATTAGACTACAATTTTGATGCACTTCAATTTCATACCGCTTCTTCTCCACCACTACAGTCCCACTAAATGGAAATATTGTACTCTTCCCTGCTCTGCATTTATTTGTCAAATATAATTACTTACTACTTCGCAGATTAAGATCCATACAAAACATGTTGCTCCTATAAAATATGCTACACTGTTATAAGTAAACTAAAGGGTAAATAAAATCATTAAAACTAGCTTGACATTGACAATTACAACAGCAATAATAATCAATACTTAATTCTGTAACACTCACTGGTACCAATTTTCTACCATAAGTGCTTTTACTTTTATGTTTTAGGCACAATATATGTTTTACATATGTAAAAAAATTTTAATGCAAGACCTTTACTTGTGATGGAGTTTTTTTTAATTATCTGAGTACTTCCTCCAGCACTGATACTGTAGATAAACCAGTTAGACATTAACAATATGGAAACATACATGAAGGGTTCAGAGGACACATGGTGGATGAGTGGAGAATCACACTGTCTTCATTGGTCAGTGTTTGATCTGGACTCCATTTATAGTGTTCCCTAAAAATTACAAACATCAAGATACACGACGTTGTTTTAAGCCTGAGTCCCAGTGGTCTGTCAACAATCGAAATACCACTCCAGGGAACATTGTAGATTGGGCACACTCTGGTAATTCTTGGCAACAGTCATTTTCTCATCGTTTCAGTAAAAACACAGACATATTCCAGGATGGTAATCAGCTCACATCAAACATGATACATGTTTTAGTGCCACTGTGTGCAGTAGTGCCGCTGCATTCACTCACTGCTGTGCCCCGACAAGACAAACACAATTTAAGCATTTTCTCACAAGTCCTACAGCATTTCTTGGAGAGCTTTTCACAGCAAGCATGTCCTTAGTAAAGCCAAAGATAATAAGAGGAGGGAGAGGGACGCTGCAAAGACAGCCGGTTAGATAATTTGGCTTGGAGATTTTCAATTTGCTCATCCACCCAGGACATACAAGGCTGGAGTGAGGGATTTAGCTATGTGGGTTCAAAAGAGTTAAGCAAAGACCATTTTTTTTTTATATATTTCTAAACTCCCTGATGAATGGCATCCATGGTTTTCTGATGCATTAGTCGGGGATTCATATCAGCTGTTTTTACAGCTGTTCTTCTTGAAGCCCTGGTTTAGAGAATCTCATGGTGTCCAAGCGAAATCAGAGTATATTGTAAGGGATTTTAGAGTTGCAGGGAAGCACCAAACCACCATCAGCATGTGTCTTGTACCACATAAATTAAGAACGTGAATCAAAGAGATATATGCTGCAGCTGTTCAATGCTGTGTTTAAGACAGAAGCCACATGAAAGAAACACATAATTACAGCATAAGGAATAATACAACTGAAGTCTATAAAATCCAAAATATACATTCATTTAAAGATAATATGACATTTTAATTTATATCTGCCTTCCTAACTTAGACCCGAACTCATAGTGGGACCCGAAATAGAGGCAAGATATGCCTCAACATGAACATTCATTCTTGACCCTGTAAAAAGTTGTTTCACAAAAGAAAACCTCAGTGTCCACTTACTTATTTTTTTCTGGAGCTTTTAACCACTGAGGTTTCCTTCGTTGGCGTTTGGCAAACCTATACAATAGCTAGCAAGTGGACACGGGGTTGGGATTGTTTTGTCAAAGCTCTATATCCACTTTAAAGCCAACACAAACAAGAAGTCCTACAAGTCTTAAGTATGAAATGATAACAGCAACTGAGTTTGCATGTCAACAGAATCAACTCCATGACCATTGAACTCCATCCGCTAATGAAAACTGAGTGATGAAGTCAAAAGATCTGCAAAGATCTGGTGGACCTAAGGTTAGGATTGTACTTCAGATTTACTTTCATTTAGCTGCATTGAGTCATGAAAACAACACAAGATGTACACTCAGTTGCCAGTTTATTAGGTACACCTGGCTAAAAACATATTAAATGTTGATGACATTATCAGGTGTTATTTGGTAAGTGATATTATACGATGATGTTGCTCAGGTGGAGCATACTACAGGAGACAAAGACTCCAGAAATAAACATGTGATGTGGCATCACATGCAAGTTGACGCCGCTGGTGAAAAATGATGGCAGAGTATGACTCTTTTGAATAATGATCTGAGCCAGTTAATTTCTTAAAATACTCACTAGAAAATACTGGATGTCATCTGATGTACAAAATAAAATAAACAGGCACAAAGTGTAACAAAAGTTCACTCAACAGGTCGATGAGACTCCATAGAATACATTTTACTACAGCAGTAATGAGACACAGTTTATGTGCAAACTGGAGTTCTTAGTAAAATGCTTTCAATAAATATACAATCATATAAAACAGGAAATAGGTCCAACATATCAAAATGTTGGATGTTGGGTAAACTACTGAAATCATGCTGAGATATTTCCTACAAACATAAAATAATAAAATGAACCACTTCGAAAAATATCCAAACTACAAGGGCACAATTTAAGTGGATACAATCATACTTTGAATTCCCAGACATGTGCACATTTTGCCTGTTTTTATTCAAAAATGTTTCACAGAGAAAACACTCCCCTATGATTCATGTCTTTGAACTTTGAAACAAATCCCCAGTTTCTGAATTCCACTGATGGTAAGTCTTTCTCCTAAAGCCAAATGGCCTTTTGCAATATGGTCCCCGTTAGCTTCATAGTGACTCTGTCAAATAATAAATCAGTCTTCACTATTCCTCCATTGTTACAACCCAGTAACCTCTCCATTTTCTGCAGCAACTGGATCCTATACAGTTCTGATGTGCTCTTCATTAAGGCCTTACCGTACAATATTTAAAAAAATAACCAAATTTCCTCATAAGAATCAGCATCTTATCTTCTCAGGTTTTTGTCTGAGCTATACTGTATATAGCTATACATATATGCCAGTATTGCAAAGGTCATGCCGCAGAGACAGGTCTGTGAAGTAAAGATATCTGAATCCATATTATATTGATGGTGTCCATATTATATTGTTCATGTAACTGGACTGTGGTCTTAGCAGTGCACTAAAATTGCTGTTGATGTGCTAAAGATTGAGTTGTAACGCCCCCTGCTGTTCAACTGGTGTAGTATGTTTTGGTGAGTATTTTTCCACCTTAATAAGTCATTTTGGAACATTTGTGTTGTGTTCTCACTTTTATCATCAGTGACAGTGATGACTATGTGTGATCATTGTTTAGAAGGTTCCGGTTCTTAATGTTGCAGTGTTTTTGAACTGCTGAGATGTATTCAAAGTATTGCATTTTGTATTAAAGCCGACAGAAGGGACAGATTCCCTCAAATCTACCACAGACATTTCTACATGTGAAAGCAGGAAAGGCACAGGTGTTATTAATAACCTTAATTAAGTTGTGTTCTAGCTCCAGGGTGCTGCTATTGTGTTGGCTCATTGGCTTGGCAGTATGTGAATAACAGAGCCATCTTTATTTATATCAGTTACACCTTTGTTTTCTCTGTGACAAGTTAAAACATCTGCTGTAAAAGAAAAAGGCAATAGCAACTACTTAACTGGTTTTCTTCATCAACAATGTCATGAAAGAGGTCTCTTTCACTCTACAAGTGTGCTACACTTGTAGAGTGAAAGAGACTCAAATACAGTCCTGATGTCAGAAGATAATGTAGCAATTGTAATGTAGAAACTGAGTCTATTGAACAGTTATTTAACCAATACGGAGAAATTCTTAAAGATTTGGAAAACTATTTGTCAGGGAAACTCACTACAGTAGTACGGATGTCTACATTTTAATCGTAAATCTTCACATTATTCTCAACAAATGTTTAATTTATAAGATGAGATGCCTCAATGAAAAGTCTTGACAAGTTTCTTCGAACAAATCATACCTCTGAAAACAAAGAGATATTTGTCTGATGTGTCTTGATTTCTCACCTCCTCAGCCACTATGATCCATACTTTATAAGAATATTTAAAAGCCTGGATGTGGTTTTTAGATGCCATAGAATCCTGGTTTCCTCCGGGGGACTCCAGGTAGCATATCCAGGTTTTTCAAAACTGGGACAAGGCCTTTATCCAGGCTTTTGATATGTTTAAATGTGCAAAACATTACCAGGATACTCCGAAGAAAAAGATCATAACCAGATAGTGTAATGTAAACACTTTTTCTACAACAAGTCAAAATGTCTGCTATTAAAAAGGCATATTAGAAGTGAATAACCCTCTGATAGAAACTTGTTAAATTCGTTTTTTGTTCCCTTTATAATTTAGTTGTTTATTGTATTATTATTGTTTTCTATCTCCTACGCATACAATATCATTTCTACTTTACTCATTTTGTTATAAATAAAACTACCCACAAGTACAGCTATAAATATTATTCCATTAATCAACTAGTTGGTTGACAGAAAATTAATTGGCAACTATTTTGATAATAATTTCACTTCTCATCTAAAAACATTTTATGGTTCCAGCTTCTCAAATTTGAAGATTTGCTGCTTTTTCCTTTTCCTACTTTTAATTATTTTGAAATATTTCTAACAATTTTGAATGTCGTACTTTTGGTCGGACAAAACAAGCGTTGTGAAGGTGTCACTTTAAACTGGTAATGGTGACGGCATTTAACAGTATTTTCTGAATTTTGTAAAACCAAACATTCAATTGATTAATGGAGAAAACAATCAGCAGATTAATCCATAATGAAAAATGTCCATCATTAGTTGCAGTGATACAAAATAGTTAAAATCAGCTCCACCTCAACCTATAACAGTCACGGGGGATACTTGTCCTGCATTGATTACTTTTACTCGTAATACTTAATAAGGGCTACATTTTCCTGATACTTTTTACCTGTGACAGTGACTTTTTCACCGTGTGGTACTAACACAGTATCACCGCTGAGGCGCTGCCCCGCCACCTGGTGGTCAGAGGCGGTTACTGCGTCTGTGCTTGGAGAACCGTTGAAGATGGCGACCGGAGTCCTTCACAGAGTGAGCGGTGGCCTGGCTCGGGCTACAAGCAGGGCCCAGTCGTCCGGACAGCTCGTCGCGTGGAGCAGGTGGGGCCAGTCTTCAGTGTGCATGTTCGGTGATCATCTCTGGAGCGTCTTGTTGTCAGCTCGTGCGTCATTCTGCAGGTTTCTGCGGTGGGGACGATGAGCTCGTGCAAAGCTAGCCCGTTCACTGCTAGTCCTCAGTGGCCTTCAGCTTTAACCCACACCAGAGCTTACTCCTCACAATAGTTCATACCCGGATATTTAACATTTAAAGCTGCGTGTATTTGCTGGTGAAGGTGAAATCATACAAGTTTCTGTCATCTTTTGTTATTGAGCCTCTCAATCGCTCAAGGTCAATTTGGATAACATGTGTGTTGTGTTTGTTTGTCTTAATAATAGTGTCTAATTCTGATGGATGCAGTGTCGTTAGTGCACCGTCAGTGGTATTCAGATCTATTACTTGAGTAAAAGTAGAGACATCAAGGTGTTTAAACACTATGGGTCAAGTAGAAGGCATGCATTTTAAATGTACTTAAAGGAACGTTACCAGCAGCAGCGTTACTCATTTTGCAGACTGTCAGAATAATGTACATTAACGTTATATAATTGGATCAGAATTGGTGATGCATTGCTCTGTACATCACTGTAATGTTGCAGCCAGTGTAGGTGGAGATCATTTGTGTTCATTTTACTTTGCATGCTGCTGGGTGGATGGTGAATTGTACCCCCAGGGATCAGCCTCACCTTTTAATAATACATCATATTTGTTGACTGCGTTTTTAACCTGAATCTGCAAAGCAACTAGTAACTAAAGGTATCAAATAGATGTAGTGGAGTTAAAATGAAAAAATTTGAGTGAATGACGGAGCTGTTGTGCCGCACAACAATAGCTATAAACCTGAAAGAACGTGGTAATGAAGCATTTCGGGTCATATAAAGATAATACGTTTATCTGAGTGCAAATCTAACCAGATATCAAGATAGGATATGAGGAAGCCGGTCTTACTGTAGATTCATACTGGTCATGAAATCATTTCTCATCCAATTGTTGTTCATCGTGACTCGTCTGTGTTTGCAGAGGATTTACGACATCTACCAGCAGACACGGAAAGGACAGCTGGTTCAAGTCGCTGTTTGTGAGGAAAGTTGATCCCAGGAAAGACGCACACGCCAACCTACTAACCAAAAATGAGGAAAGTAATCTGTACAAAATTCAGTGTAAGTTCTCCTCACAGTTTTTGTACTTTAATCTACCAACATTTAATAATGATGAGATCGTTCTTAAGTGTGACCTTCTTTTTCAGTCCATAATGTCAAGCCAGAGTGCCTGGAAGCATACAACCAGCTCTGGTGAGTGTAATTTCACATTATCGTCTGAGCCGCATGCTGTTATCTACTTGCACTTAAGAACAAGTAGTGGCAGCAGCAGCAGTAGTAGTATTCGTATGAGACAGGGACAACCTGGTACACTGTTGTCTCTTCTATTCTGAGCAGTCTATTCCTGTGAGGTCATTGACAAGCTGGCATGACTTCAGTCCTTCACAAACCGTCCTCGCTCATACCTAAGATGACTAAGATGAATTTGTCTATTAATGGTTGGGGAATAATTTTGGACTTGCAACCTTTAGACAGAAGTGGATTTCGTCTTCAGGAGACGTGAATGCAGATTGAAATGCACCGGTGGTTAGATGATGTTTCAGTAAGTGGCTGATGTTTCTCATCTTATCACAGTGAGGAGGTTTTGCCCTCCATCCATGCTGATAAGTACTACCCCTGTGAGCTGGTGGGCACCTGGAATACCTGGTATGGAGAACAAGACCAGGCCGGTAGGATTACTAACATCAAAACATCTGCATTGTGACAGGTCTGAGGTCTGCACAGTTTGCAAATCAGCAGGCATGCTGTACTGCATATCATGCAAACCTAGAGACACTGTAGTACTACCTAATCTGAGCTTTCCTGTGTCAGTGCTTCTTACTCTTCTCGTTCCACAACTACATCATATGATGCATTAATTGTTGTCTACAGAAGTATAATGCAATACTGAATTATTAGCCTGATAGTACGGCTAATAGTCATATACCCATGAAAAACAATACAGTGTCATTGCTTAATATGACCTGTACAGACTATCAAACTGTTGTTTTACAATCTATTATAAAAATAAAACATTTTCACAAAGACGTATGTAGTTTAGGAAAGTCCTGCCGTGTATTGATCCAACCCTCTTGCACAGGGAGAATAATTACGTCAGATGTTATAGTTTACTAGTTTTAGGGTTGGAGGAATGTCCTTTTTTTCATCATATTGTTTAATGATCCTGCTTTGAATCAGTTGACCTCTCTGTGGTTTCTGTGATGCATCTATGATATATTTGTGTGTCCCTTCCCCTAGTTCATCTGTGGCGTTACAGAGGTGGATACCCGGCTCTGACAGAGGTGATGAACAAGCTCAAGCAGAACAAGGTAACGACTCCCTCAGATACTTCCTGTTTGTGTGTCTCCCCCTGTTAAGTGCTCACAACCGAGCATAGCCGTCAGTCGAAGTAAAGCTTATTGATTGGTGGCCGTTCGTCATTGGCAGGAGTTCACAGCTTACAGGAAGGAGCGGGGTAAGATGCTGATGTCTCGCAGAAACCAGCTTCTGCTGGAGTTCAGCTTCTGGAACGAGCCTGTTCCCCGAGAGGGCCCCAACATCTACGAGCTCCGGTCCTACCAGCTCAGGGTGGGTAACACGCCGACATACTTGTTCGCATGTAGATGTCTGTGACGGAGTGAGAGGGTGAGCCTATGATGTAAATCACTGAGCTAATAACCAGTTTGTTTTATAAACTTTTGTTTTAGGGAAAGTTGACCGATCACTCGTTGTATGAATAAAGTCTAATTTGGTCAACTTCTCAGCAGCTGGGGCTTCAGCGCTGTAGCTCACCTCCTCATCAGTTGTTGCAGAAAGGGAGAGTGTTACTCTTTTACTAGCTAACGTTTTAACATTTAAACTGAACAAGGCGCTCAACTTATGATAAAAGAGTCCAGATCAGGAGAACAGCGCTGCCGAATCACAGTCACGTCGTTACATCGCAAGTCACATGCTTTGCTTCTTAGACTTCTAGATTACCTCCGCCCTCATAAAACTACTGCAAGACATGTAAGGACGTGTGACTTCAGCATTCAGGATGGGAGCGGTGCTCAAACAGTCACCATTTGTGCTGTTCTTTCCACCCCTATAAACACTTTGTATCTACTTATGGGACACATACTGTAGATGAAATCAGCAAACCAGCGGCTCAATGGTTAAATTGAAAGCAGTCTCGGTCCCTCATAATGCTCGAGACATGCCCTCAGATTAAGTCGTACTTTCTAATCCAACAATAAAAACAGCCTTTAGATCAGTGCTCCCTGTGACACGTGGTTAATGCAAGATATTACATGTTAGAGACAGCAGGGCATTTTCTGTTTTAAGCACCAGAGAAAGATTAGTGTAGTTGTTATTGCAGCTTATCTCAAGAATGACAAAATACCCATTTGACGTCTTGCCCGTTTATTTGTGTGCGTGTGTTTACTCTGGAAAGAAGGTGTGTTACCAATCGGTATTTTTGGAAAGCTCATTTATTGTAATAAAGAATATTGTGTTTTTCTTTCTTCCAGCCAGGAACCATGATTGAGTGGGGTAATTACTGGTAAGGCAGCCCGGATTCATTTTGATTCACTTGAACTGTAGTTACAGAACAGTTGCACTACATGAAGCCGTCCTCACCACGCTGTCATTAACAAGAGCTATTCCACGGAGAGGCACTATTTTTAAGCTGAACTGTCGTACTCTCAAGCCAAGATTCAAATACAAGTGGAATATTATGTACGCTACAAATGTGTGCTCATAATAATTCATTATAAGGATCCTTTTTTCGAGCTGAAAGAGCCAACGGGTCAACATTTATCAGGTTGTGACATGCAGTTGATTACAATTGATCTAAATGAAGACGTCAACGCCTTAGTTTTACTTTTTTCTTAATCTCTGATTGCCCTGAAGTGGAATTTTGTTTTGGTGTTCATACTTGTCCCACTGGATTACATTTCGTAACTTGTTTTGCACCTTTGTCAGTGATGTCGGCTTTAACAGATAACTCCAGTGTCACTGACACGTCGTCATACTTTTATCTCTTCTGTATCGAAGTCCAGTTAACACATTTTTGGTAATTCCTAACTGTCGTCTGCATGATTTTATGAGTCATTATCACTTGAAAATCATCCAGGCTTTTCTGGTTTGAGGCTTCACATTGCCCTTCTCTCTATTAAAGCAGACATGATTCATATTATTATTATTATTATTATTATTATTATTATTATTATTATAATAGGGGGAAAAAACACCTTTGATTAAAAGATCATGCTAGGACGAGGTCATTCTTTCCTAAAGCTACTATTGTTTTCATACGTTTGCTTTTATGCTTATTGTAACCAGCCCATATTTGAACAAACCTCTATAGTCATGTAGATTATGCCAGCAAAGCAATTTAAGGCAATTTCAATATAATTTGTGGAACTGAAAGATTAAACTTCCTTTTTAAAGTTACAACATGGAAAAACTAAAGCTTCATAGTTTTGTATCCAGACAGTGATTATGATTTGAATAAGAACATGTTTGCTTTGGGGGGAAACATAATGCATTAAAAACACTCCACTTATTTCACATGGACTTAAGTTAAGATTCATAAACATGCATGCAGTAAGTAATGGCATCACATCTTATGGTTGGATGTGATTGTTCTGTGGATTGTTGCAACTATGGACTTTACATTAACAAACAGCAACAGTCCAGAATCGACTCAATCGTGATTTTTAGACCCTTGTCAGGACTTGTCCAGTATCTTGTGTGTCTAGGCCTGCTCTTTTCTCCTTTTCATGCCACATGCAGCCCTGTTGGGTGTTGGGCTGCTTTGTGACATAAGTTGTTGTTGTCTGCAGGGCCAGAGCCATTGGATACCGCCAGCACAACAGAGAAGCTGTGGGAGGGTTTTTCTCACAGATCGGGAACCTCTATATGGTTCATCACCTCTGGGGTACGTTCAGATTCCAGCTCCATGGACAATTACTTACCGACAGTGTCGCCTCGCAGATAAACATGCTAGTAGTTTCACATAAAATAAGTCGACAACGGTTTTGATAATTGATTGTTTAAGTCATTTGTAAAGTAAAATTAGATTTTCTTTGTTCTATATTGAGTTTTGGACTGTTGACTGGACAAAAAACAGCCATTTAAAGTTGTCACATTGGTCATTTTACATTATTAATGATTAATGGATAAAGAAAATAATTGTAACTTGCAGCACTAAATTCAGCAAAACTGCTACCTGTGGTGGAAAAAAAATCTTTTTAACCTCCCTGTGAGAAATGATCGCGATGGAAACTTCTTAAAGTATTAAAAACATATTTAATGAACAGACACTTCAATAATAATTCAGCTGAATGGATAGAGCTCTTTCCCCGCGGATGGTTCGGAGGTCCAACAACAATGAATAGACAAAACGGAGTATATAAGCGCGTTATCTCGTCTCCTCTCCCTTCACCCTCCCCCTCGCAGATGTTTTCGGCTGCTGCACCCACCAAGGCCAGGTTCCCAGCCTTTTCGTGGGAAGAGGGTTAGGGTGGTATATGCAGGTTTAAGCGATACAAGTTATAACTAAAAGAACCATATGATAAATTTCCACGACACTACCGACTCTGCAGTGAATCTCTTTACTATGAGCAGTGCTATATCGTGTGATCTGTTGGTTACAGCTTACAAAGACCTCCAGTCCAGAGAAGACACGAGGAGCGGCGCCTGGCAGCAGGAGGGCTGGGACGAGGTGGTGTATTACACAGGTGAGCAAAGACAAGCCCTTACTAAACAAAGAGGTGATGATCATAGTTGTGTGACTGGAATCTTGTCTTGTGTAACATGTTGAACTTGCTGAACCTGATCAATATCAAAAATACTTTGAATCTTTCCACCTCTCCAGTTCCTCTCATTCAACATATGGATTCCAGGATTATGATCCCGACGAAGGCTTCCCCTCTGCAGTGAAATGAGAGCTAAGCTGGAAGCAAGTGGTCCCCCTTTTTGAATGTTGCATCAGTTCCATTGTTTCAACCCCCCCGTCAGTGCTGCCAAACAACATCCCTTCTTTTCTTGTCCTCGTGTTATCACTTCAGGATGTCACCAGGACAGAGGACGCAACAATGCCTGCCATGTGTCAGCAATCAAAATAGTCAAAACCACTTGAGGGCAATGCACAACGTCTTTAACAGTTTGAGGTAGAGTAAATTTGGCCAATTAAAACCTCCTGATGGTTGTTATGTCGGAACTTCTAGAGAACTCCATCTCTAAGTTTAGAACCAACCAAAGTTACTTGAAAAGATGAGCAGCTGTGTGGGGACAGATGGGAATAATAGTAACTATTTATTTATTAAATGTGCTGAGTGAAGTGAGAGAATGCCTCTGTATATTCAGATTTCTGTTGCTAATCATGAAGCTGATAAAAGTATGACATTATGTAAATCTCATAATTTTGTATCTGATTGAGGTCTATTATAAATCACATTTTTTTGGCAAACTACTCTTTTCAATTGTTTTTTCTGGATGTTCCTATGTTCCCTGTCATGTTTCATGGTAGTGTGTTTGTAACTATGGCTTCTACCCTTTTTCCTCGTGAAGACAGCATGCCTAGTTTAAGAAACTGTTTTATTGGGGCACAACTATCACTGTCCATCAGTGGCTAAGTGGGCAGTCATTTTATTGTCAAAGGAAGCATGTTTATCTTGTTTGTTCATCGGGAACAGTGTGGAGGGAAGGACACAGATTAAAGCAGTTCAAACAACTTCTTTGACGGCATGTTCTCATGTTTAATGCAGATATTCTTTACATGACTTAACAGTCAGACTCTGGTTACATAGAAATAAAATTTATATTGCCCATTGCGTAACAATACGCATGAGTTGTATTAGCTTACCTAAAGGGTTTGACTACACTGTGCAAAAATACTCAAATCTTCTAAACCTCCACATGAACAGTGTTATTATTTTAGTGTTTTCTAGTACAAAAGTAACATTTGTCTCGCTAATGTAAACATTTTCATTCATTATAAAAGTCTATCGAGTAGAAGGAAAATGTGCAGGAACCAAATAAACAGGCACAACCATAGATGCAATATATAAAATGTTAAAAATTAGTAACAGTACTCTTGTAGCTTCTTTAAATCATTTCCAGTTCCTTTAGCAGCTCCCCAAAACTTGTCACGTACCACGAACACTTTTCCTTAATCTGATGCCTGATGACGTTCCCACCGAATCCAATGAAAGCACTCTGAGGATGTAAGAGACGACACTGTAATCACACCGGAACACCAAGACAGAGAGAGTTTTAAGTAGCGCAGTGTGTACACTTACAGCAGGAGGGCATGCCTCTAGATCAGTCGCTCCATCTCCAATCATCACCACAGTCTTGAAGCCGTATTGCTCCTTTAACATATTGATGACTTTTCCTTTTCCACCAGTGTCGGCTGTGGGCTGGCTCTCGTCAAAACCAGCATACTCTCCTGGATAACACACAGATTGGAGATTAGAGAGATCTAAAGGACGGTTTTGAACGAAGCTAAGCATCTTTTGATATCAGCTAAAAAGATTCAAGCCTCGTCAATCCACTCTGGGCTTTTTTCATACACTTATTCTTCAAGACAGACACACTCACAATTTTCCACTCTTAAAAAAAAAAAAAGAAAAAGCAAAAAGTCACCTCGAGCTCTTACCATTGAAGTAGAACTTGAGCCGGTTGGCGTAAACATGATGCAGGGGAATGTCTAGCTGAGTGGCCACGTGTTCAACGATGCAGCTGAATCCACCGGAGATGAGGAACACCTTTATGTTTCGCTGGTGCAGACGGTCCACAAGCTCCCTGGATGAAAAGGAACGGCCATTTATCGACATTCAATTTTGATAAAGTTTTCACTTACATTTTTGTATAATGGACAGTGGCGGGCCGTGCATTTTATACCTGGGCCTTCACTGCTGTCCTGCAGCTGAAACACAACTACGGTTATTTGTTTCGTGTAAAAATGAAGCCAACACCTGTAAATACACTAACTGCAGAGAATACGCCGAGACTGCGTCTCCTCTCTGCTCTGACTGCTGCGCGAGGCTTCTGTGAGAGGACCCGCCTGTGACTGCTTTTGGGCGGCGGAGGGGCTCACGGCAGCACCCGCTGCTCGTTCACGACAGTGCAGAACGTACGTGCTTTCACGTCAGAGTCAAAACACCAGGAAAGTCTCCAACAACACCAGAACAAGTCGCTAGATTTGTCACTAGTAGCTTTTGACAAAATCGATACAGCATAGTATCGCGATATTTTGCGTGGCGATATTGTATCGCTACACGGACACCAAGTATCGATCTTTTATTATATAAACTATTAAAAAAAAAAACAATTACTAGAAAAATCAAATCAATTACTTTTTCAGTCCACTAGATGGTGCTGAGTTGTTTTCTGGTGAGGTCAGGAAAGGTCCCGGGTCAGCATGATTGGTAGGAAGTTGGTCAAAACAAAGATAGAGACATCTGGCCTCACAACGGGGTAAAATCTGCCAACAGTAGCCAGGCTCATGGGGAGAGAGCAGCGCATAACTGGCTCTCTGCCCTTGACGTCCACGCATCGCAAGTTATACTGAGTCCACACGTTTGCATTTAGTTAAGTTGGACTATGTAGCAATACAAACAGTTCAGTTTGTCAGGTTCATGCAACATTTATGACATTGTTGGTCAGTCTGTCTGCTTGACAATCCTATTTTGCTGCAATAAAAATGATTGAAGTGAGATGAATAGACTGAAAACTTATTAGATAAAACATGTTGACACAGTTTTCCTTTGCGGACATAATTTGAAGTTGAAAAAAGTAATAAATCGCAATATAGGCCTATGTTATCGCAATACTCAGAATATCGCAGTATCGTGATAATATCGCAGTATCGTGATAATGTCGTATCGTGACCCAAGTATCGTGATACTATCATATCGCGGGATCTCTGGTGATTCCCACCCCTAGTATCTAATAAAGAAGACTTCCACTTCACCGTCTATAAATACAACCCATCCTGACTCTGGATGACCATTCTGTGTTGGAAGGTTTGAAGCCTGCGTTTTTCTTTTATAAACACCAGAGATACAAATAAGATATAATATTTGAGTTTTCCTAAAAGAGTATCGTTTTTCATTCTCTGTGCTAAATGGCTACAGTCATAAAGCACTGTAGCATTATAGCCAGAGGGTTCTTTACCATAAATAGTTGGTTAAAAGTACTCCCGTGCACAACGATATTTCTGTACTGGGTGTAAATCCAGGTCCACTGAATGACATCATCACACACTCACCTGATACCTGGAGTCAGCTGAGGTGGGTGATCCGTGATCAGTTTGTTCACTTGTTCCCTGGAACATCGGATGATGGAAAGACGCTCAGTCAGGGCTGTTTTAAATGTCACTGAGCCACACATAGCATTCCGAGTCCTGAATTGTGAAAAACAGCAACACGTTTGCATAATATTTCAACAACAAATCCAGAGATAACATCAAAATATGGTTGTACTTTTCAGTGCATGTCAATGGTGATGTTGACAACATTTATATGCATACATTTCAGTGACTGCATCCCCCACACCACAAAATTTGGCAAGTTCATCTATGCCTTCTTCTTTGATGACTGTGCTGTCCACATCAAAACAGACAGCTTCTGCTCTCCGGAACACTTCCTTTGTCTGGAAAAGAGTTGGCATCATGCTGGAAAAAGAAAAGTACACAGTATAAAAACACTAAAAGGACGTATAACGCTGAATTGGTTGGTTAAACGTGATGTCTGGGATTTTCCCCAGCAGCTGCATGATTTAATTTAAACTAAACCGTGTGTGCAGTGGTTTGTCTTCTGTCCAGTGAAGCAGGAAATGCATCCTTTGACTGAAATATGTGCAAACATGTCTGCATCGACGGACCTCAAATTAAACACGTGTCCCGGTTCGGTGGTATGCGAGAAAAAAAATAAAAGAAAGAAGCGTTACATAAAACAGCCTAAACAAACCATCGAGGCTGCGATGGACATCCTCTGCACGGATTGCGTCACCCCGACGCACACTGCAGAGGACCTCAGGCAGGCGAGACCAGAAAAAACCAAAATATAAACGTCAAGACGATTAAACTCGGTCAAACGAGCAGCCAGTGCTCCTTTAGGAATAAAAGTACGTCACGTCTTTACGCTACGAATAACCGGTAGCTCAGACAGGATGTGGAGTTGACCTTACCTGTCCGTCGCAGTCCACTTTGCTTGATAAGAGCGCTTCACACACACCCGCGGTTCAACTGTCGACCGTAAATAACGCAGGCTGCCACGCCACGCTAATGTCTTCGAAAAAATGGTTAAATTTGTGGTGTGGTGCTTGCTGGTGGTAAGAGTGTTGGTAAGGCACTAACGGCAGTTACGCACTGGAGCTTCCATGACGAGAATAGAGCTGCTGAACTCTGGACCAATCAGAGAGAAGCCGGTGAGGTACCGCCCACCAGCCCTCTGCCAGTTGGTTAGGCATTTTTGGTCAAAATTCTAATATTATAGGCTACAGTAGGCTATACCCACTTAGCAGAACCATTACTGTAACAATGTCACTGTACAACACTTTACTTGCTTTACGTACATACATTAAAATTACATATTTACTGGCAAAATGTCAGTTTAGAGAAAATAATAACTGCATACCCTCTGAAAATTTAGTAATTCTTTCTTGCCCATGTTTAAAGCAAATGGAGCCAACAGCCACCCATGTAATTTGTTTATTTCTTTGCCCAGCTAATTTTATTTAAATAAAATGTCCCAACCAAGCAGCAATGAAGGAGTCAATCACGTAAAGTATCAAGGAAATACAGTACAGCCCAATCCTAAAACAATCATACTCAAATACAGATGCATCCAAAAGAATATTGTAGTATTCAAATACTTAGTACTTTATAGTAGCTGTAATAAGCTGGAGGAAGTACTGTATGTTCAGTTTGACACTGTATCAAAAACTGGGAATTGTTATCAAGGTTATTTATATGATAGCTCACATTGACAAGGAGGCTAATCAACTAGCAGGAATATACAATAATATATTTAGTATTGTATTTAGTAAGCAGATACAATAATATATTTAGTATTGTATTTAGTAAGCAGATATTTGAGTTTAAATCCAGTAGGTGGCGGCAAAGCAACATTTTGGATGCCGACCGCTATTAACAACCATAGAAGAAGAAAACGAGGAAGCGTTGTGCTACTTAGTGGACGACGCTCTCAGGCTGGTCCGCAGTGAAGTCAGCGGCCAGCAGCATATAGACCCTCGTAAATAGATAAAATGTCGCTCTCCGTCGTCCAGGTTGGCACTAAAACGGAACTAGGTTTTAAAGGGAACAGAAGTACAAAGTTGAGCCCACAACTCTGTCACGCTACAGGTAATCCTAGCTAGCAAGAATCAGTCTGAATGCATTTTGTTATAATGGTTTTGCGTGTGGACGTGGAAAGCACGTGGTGGTGAGCGTGGATGTCTGAAGGAAAACGGTTGATTAGTCAGATAGTAAATATACTTTTCGTTATAACGTGACGAAACTAATAGTTATTCGCATAGATAATTACTTGTATTACCAAAGATGGGGCCTAGAGAGTAAAGTTGTGTTACTAGACTTTCAACTTGAGTAGTAAATTAAGATAACCTACTTTGGTGTGTGTATGAATTATGCTAATTATGTTAACTAGTTTGTGATAACTGCACAGGAACGTTGGCGGAGATGACCTGACTCATCATGGAGGAGCTCCCAGCCTGAAACACACCACGTGGCAGAGGTGAGGAGATATACGTTCATCATTGTACTGGAAGATAAGGATTAAACACTGGGAATGTGTGCCAATAGACACAATGCAGACATTTTGACATGTCACAGTAGGAACAACACAGATGTATTCAATGACATTCGTGATGGCAGTGTTCCACTTAGGGGAGGCCCTGCTATTGTGCAGGTAGGCCCACTGGACACCTAATGGAAGGCACTTATATTTTCAGAAGGCAATTTAAGTGAATATGTCTTTCTATCTGTGCATCAATCATAGAATATGGAGCACACATGTTATGAATGTTCATCGTCGGTAAAGGAGAAATTGCTCAATGCATATGAAAAACAAGCACTTATCAGCCCCAATGACCTAGTAGAGGTGTTGACTCTCAGAAATGATCTCTCTTACAGATGCCGTGTCTGAAGATGGGATTATTGATCCATATGTGGCCAAGAGTGGAAACGCGGAGAGGTAACTCATACTTCACAGTAACGTGTATTTGAATGCATGGCCAAATTCTGTTTTACTCTTGAAGTAGTAAATGCAGCCAGACACCATGCCAAAGTATTGTTTTCACACACTGACTCAACAACAGAATGAGTGCTAATTATGTGCCTCATTCTTACGTCAGAGTGAATACAGAAACGTGGTTATCTTGGATATGTAACTCTTTTGAATACGACTCTTACAAGGCTGCAACTATTTATTATTGATCACTCATGCAGCCCTTCATTTAGATATTTTACCAAAAGCATTGTTAAGCATTACCATCTTACAATGTCTTGCTTGTGTGAGAATACACAAGCTCAATAACATGTCAGACAAATTCATCTCATAGCCTCTATTGTACTTCTTTTTTTTTGTTCCAGCATTCGTCAGAATATGTATTTGCGGAGAAGTGCAGTAATGCACCCTTGGTACTGATCACTAAAGAAGCATGGTTGTTGCTACAACTGAAAGGCCCGAGGATGGTACGTTTGCACGCACACTGTTATACACCGACATGCAGCATAATTAGTATTCCTAGCGGTGATTAAGTCGCCACTGAGGCATGGACGAATTCTGTTCCAGCTTGTCTGTGGTGGATACAGCCAGACACCATGCAAAAGCCTAGTCACATTTCTGCATAATGACTGGGTGAGTGCTTCCCTCGGCCTCATCCAACTGTCCAGGAATGAGTACAATAATACACTTAGAAAATGAAGACGCTGCTCGACCACCATTCAGGGCTTGTTTTTCGTATTCATCTTTATTTTCTAAATTCTGCAGTGGCTACTTCTGAAGAGGAACAGGAGAAAAGTAGTCGACTCCTTTTGTTCACGGTAAGAACATGATGATGAAATATCCAAATACCTATCAACCTCTCGCTGTGATTTTATTTTAACTCTAAATTCTTCTTTTTTTTTTTTTTTTTCAACCTGCAGCTCCACGAGGGAAAGCAGTGTCTTGTGCTGAAAACTAGCTCCACCTGCCCTCAGATGGTTGTTTGTACTTTAAAGCTGTACCCCACTCTTCTTTTGTAATAAACTTGTAAAAGTGGTCAAAACTGGTCTTGTGTATTAGCTTTCTATATTCTGCTTAAAGTTGTACAAAAAAAACACAGACTCCTGATATCTTAAATTTCATAAGCACCACAAAAGGTCTGACACTTTACAATAACAAGACTTGGGGTTTTAAATGAAATGCATATTTTAATAAATAAATCCATAGCATTCTTTTTAAAGTGCTAATAATTAAACCGTCCCTTGAAGCTGTTAACATCACAGTAACGTAATTTAGTGCGGTTCATCCTGCGTAATCAAATAGTTATACAGTACATGCCATTTCAAGTATGCAGGTTCACTGCTTATTCAAATCTGTTAAATATTATTTCCACAAGGTTTGCTTTTGCTGTCAGTCCTGACAATGACAGATTGAGAAGAGTTGGCATAATGCTTATCCAAGTGATTTTATGAATGCGATAATTTAAAAATTGAATCTATATTCTAACCTTGAACAAAACAAACACTTAAACAAATGCTGCTGTAGTGAAAAAATGTCCCCTTACGGGATTAATAAACTATCTATACAGTAAAAGATAATGTGAAACACTACTGTCTGTTTGAAAATGGAGATTTATGCATAGTCATTAAAAACAATCCATTCCAGGCGTCAAAGAATGTCCATTTCCAGTCAAAACAGTTGAGAATGGGTTCTTGGGACATTCAATATTTACTCTAACCTGCCATTTTACCAGTAAATCTGTTAATTCAATCAACATTTAGGACAGAAAACAAGTGAACAGTGGTGATGTTGCAGATGTTTTGTTTGCCACACTTGGCAGTTCTTTAGGCAAATCAATCCAACAATGCTGCATGTTGAAATTCATGAGCACAACAGGCTCTCCACATTTAAGACAAACTTAAGTTAACCTGGTCTGGCGGTAGTTCTTTATATTTTACCAGTTCACTTCCTTTATACAACACAAGCTGAGTATAGAGCATCACTCCCATCCCGAGGAACGCGTGCTCATTACCAGATGATGTGGACCGGCTCGTCGGCCTCGGCAGCCATCGACAGCAGGATGGCCTTGGGAGTGTTCTCGAAAAGTGCTGCTCTGTTCTGAGTCTGTCCCTTCTTGACCCAGTGGCCGTAGATCTTGAATGCACACGCGTCGATGAGCTTGCGGATGGGCTTGATGGCGTACGGGTCACTCTTGATCACCTCCTTGGTGACGGGCTTGGCACGCCGGTAGTTACAGTAGATTCGCATCGTTGCGAGAACGGTCATGCAAATGACCTGAAAGAGGAAAATCGGGGGAAAGTTCACTCGAGCACTAAGGGTATATTAAATGTGGGGAAAGTGTACTTGCCCCTCACCTTAACGTTTTGGTACAAGACCCCATACACACCCATCCTTCACCCACACAGGTGTTTTCATGAACCAATACATTGTAAAATAATCTTTGAAAGAAATTTAAAGTTAACTCTGTAATGAAAAGTGACCCGAGGCCAATTTGGAATTAGATTGAGATCAAAGTGAACACTTCCTTTTCGTATATATATTTTAATCAAAGTTTCCAATCATTGTGTGGTATGACAGTTTGAAAGCTATCCTTGCTGGTGTGTTCGGGAATTGAATTGAGAATTTGAGTAAAAGTCTTTTACATCTCACCTTGAATCGCCTGTATGGAGTGAACTTCCGCACTTCATTCACCACATACTGAGAAAAGAACGAGTGGTTGAGGACTTCTATAGCTGTGTATCGCTGCTTTGGGTCCACCACCAGCATCCGGGTGATCTGAGGAAACCGCACAGAGGGATTTATTTAATTCTTCTGTAATTAAAACCGTGTAGCAGCTTCATATAACTGTCATAAGAGATATCAGTACTTTGTCAAACCAGCAGGAGCTTACCAAATCTTTAACGGTGTCTGAGCGGTCCTCCCACTCTGGAGACGAGAAGTCGTAGGTCCCACACAAGATCATACGCAGCATCATCATCTGTTTCCTGTGCCAGAAGGGCGGAGAGCCTGCGAGTAGCGTGTACATGATCACCCCTGAACTCCATCTGCAGGCGTAAACCAGGAGAAAAATCATCATTTAGTCATTTGTTAATACAACAGCTTTGTTGCTTATATTGTTTAGTTTATACATCTGATAACTTTCTGCTGTGTCATTTGATTTTTTTTGTCTCTGCCCACTCACATGTCCACAGCGGTACCGTATCCTGTGTGCCCTCCGTCCATGGAGCACTCGATGATCTCAGGAGCGAGGTAACCAGGAGTCCCACACACCTCTGCATCACAAGACGCATCAAACTTGTTCAATATAAAACCCACATTGACAAAGCTTGAAAAACTGTTTCACCACAAAAAGAGATTTCATGTCAATCTGATGGATATTGGTGGAAGGAGTACAAGAATTTCCCCAAAAATGTAACTTTACTTCAATCGTCACATACATACATGAACTTTGACCTTTAACCCATCCCTATGAAGACTTCCACATGCGGACAGGAGGAGCCGAGGACCAAACCGCCCACCTTGTGATTAAAGGATGACTCACTCTAAACCCTGAGCCACAGCCGTCATACCAATACTCCAGTAGCAGTACTATGGAACTACCTTTTGGAAACTAATTAAACAAAAGTACATTAGTTCTTCTATTGAAGAGTATTTAAAGTAGCAGGCTAATGGCACCTCTCCTGACCGTGACTTGAAGTGCTTTGCAAAACAGAAAACAGGAAAAACAACAACATTTGCAGCCAATTCCTCTCCAAAACAGCAATGCATTTAAAATTAGGAACTATTTTCACAAAATAGTTTCTCAGAGATCATCTAATGTGTGTGAAGCAAACTCCTGAGCCATAAAAGCATAAATGTAGGCTTTTCTGTATTTCCTATCCAAGCAAAAGGAGTTAAGACAATTATGATATCACATTATGACTATTTAACTATCTAACCCACAAATACAGTAACTTGAGTACTTGTAATTACTTTCAACAAGTGGCTCCAAGTAGAACATCAATATGCATAACACCATTTACCTACATCTGAGAACATTTTGAAATTATTCACCACAGTTTGCATTCAGATGTTTATTTTGAAGGCCACTTTCAGATCATGTATTGCATGGTTACTGTAGATTTTCTGAAATAGATCTACAGCCTAGTGGAGGTAATCCAAGCTGATCATATTTACCAACTAAACAAAATGATACGGGCATGCACAGTTCCATGAGACATTGGACTTGCCAGTCCCCAGCTGCCAATAATGATCTGATGCTCTCTGAGTCTTATTTGAAAGGTCAGTGTGTGCTCTGAGTATACAGCAAGTATATCTGAGTGTCCTGTTGCTTCTTAACCTTTGTAAGAGCAGCTAAGGGAGACGGGAGCATGTCGTGCAACCAGACCTAGATTCTCTGCCGACCACCAGCAGCTGCTGTTACAGCACTGAAGGTTTTAAACATAGAAACAAATATATCTGCAGCTGATGGGACTTTCTGCTCTGAATACGTCAGTGTGATAGTTTTTGTATTCAGATAATGTAATAATGTTTGCTGGTTGGTTTCCATGTCAGCTTTCACCGACCTTTGAGCCTCTGTCCCGGCTGGATTTGCACAGCGAAGCCAAAGTCGGTGAGTTTGATGTTCATCTGGTCGTCTAAAAGGATGTTCTCAGGCTTCAGGTCCCGGTGGACGATGTTCTGGCCGTGGAGGATCTGGACCACCTTCAGCAGAGCACGCATGATGTTCCTAAAACCAACAAACACCAAACTCGAAAGGTCTTTTAAGAATATTAGGACAATTCATCGCTTTCGTCTTAGTAGATAGGCCCAATAGTGATAGAACACTCTCACTGACCGGGTTTCCTTCTCACTCAGAGTAACTTTCTCTGTGAGGTAGTCAAAAAGTTCCCCTCTCTTCATCCTGCGGGAAAGAAAACAAAACATTTGAACAGCAGCCTCTCGCTTGAATTTCTGCTTTAACTCAGTTGTCGAAAACTTGACACTTACAGGTCAAAAACCAGGAAGAAGAAGGCGTGGGACTCATAGCAGTCTTTGAGCTGTACTGGAGAGGAGACAGAGACATTTGAGGTACACTCGGTATTTAATGAAGACGGACACAACTAAGAGGTCACCTGATAGGCGAGGGCCAAGGCCAACACCGACCACAAGTGACCTCTTGAGCAGGTTAGTGAGACAAAGGCCAGACGAAGCTCTTTTGGCTTTCTGAGACTTTTATCGTAGATTCACGTTTAAATAAAGCTGCTGATGCACACAGTTTGAATTCAAAGCTTACTGATGTTGTCCTGTCCGCAGACCTTCCTCAGGATGTCGATCTCCTTCACAGTCGCCTCCCTGATCTCCTCGATCTCCTCCGGGGTCGTCTTGTCCGAGGGGGTGATATCGATGATCTTCACCGCAAACTCCTGAGACGTCCTTTTGTTGATGCAGCGACGCACCACGCTGCTCACTCCCCTGAGGAAGAGAAAGCACTTGACATCTACAGCTCTGTCAGGTCATTTATTTCATCAGAGGGTTGTGTTTGAACAGCTGGACTCAAAGACGTGTGTGTGAGGAAAATATTTGGATGTGTTTTTCCATATTCATCCTATATAATATTCCGTTACCTGTGGAAGATGTGCCTCATCTTGATGTGATAAGCATAAAGTCAAAGACTAATCTCATTGTAATTTCTATTTATGAAGTCCATTTAGAGGGAACCAAAGTGACTCTCCATCCTCTGTTTGTGAAGCTCACTGAGCCACGTGAAGAGTACTCGAGCAGCTGAACACAGTGTTCGAATCTGGTGACCTCGTGACCTGCATGTTTAGAAAGGAAGTGAAATGACGTCATCCGACAGGGTGCCGTCCAATCCAGGGCAGCTCTCGACACTAAGACCGTTGTCCAAAACAGAAAGCGGCCTCCCAGAACACTGTGTGTGTTATGTAACAGCACCGTCTGACAGATGGTGGTGAATGACGATGAGGAAGAAAGCTCTGGCACTGCTGACATTTCCCAGGGGGACTTCTGGGAAACTCCTGGGAAACCATTCAGCTCGTTTCCACATCAGTGTCTCAATCAGATAAACAATACTAACAAGTTGAGCTGTTTTTAGAAAAGAATTCTAGAAAACTGGAAAGTATTTTGAATTAAAACATGTGTGCCAAAGATAATTGTGGGCCAGTTGTTCACAGCATGTTGACTTGTGACCCCTTTAAAGGATTACTGTACTTTGCTTCTTCTCTGCTCCGGGCTAATTAAAGTCTTTATGAACATACCTTCCCAGGATCTCCTTGGTCTCGTACTTCTCATAGAACTCCTGGGCTCCCACCCAGTCTGGGACCTCCTGGTCTTTGGTCATGATGGCTCTCCTCTCACAGCTCACAGCTGGTCGCTGACAGAAACAGTTTGTACTTTCAATGAACACAACACACTATTTAAAGTACATCAGGAGGAGCCCTGTATTGTTATTTGAATTGATTATCATTGCTGATTGGATTTATTTCAGTCACGTTATGCAGAAATGTCAAATGAGCTCTTCAGCTCTTCTCATGAAAATAATCACTTATCGCAGATTAACTGCAACAATACATCAGAATCAGATTTATTGGCCATGTATGCCTACGCATACAAGGAATTTGACTCCGGTTTTTCGTTGCTCTCCACGTACATACACAGAATTTATAAATAAACAGGAAAAAAATTAAATATATAAAAATACATCACGTTTTATAAACCGATCATATGGTTGGTAACATCCTAATCTGCAAAGCAACGAGTCCATATCAACAATAAACACATGCAATGCAGTCGAAATTAATTTTAATAGATTCAATGGAACTCTCAAGCATATTGAGAGACATACAGATACGTGACTGAGGAGCACCTGGGCTTTCCTGCAGTATACTGTGATTTATTTAATGCACATTTCACTCTTCTTACAATGAAAGAGTTTCAAGATGTACACTGAATGAATTGTGTTACCTAGACTCCATTAGTATGAATGGAACGACCTCTTCCACGGTTTTCTTTGTAATATTACAGTTGTGTTTAAGCTCCGTCTCACTCGTGTTGATTGTCACAGATAATAAGCGAATTAACGGTCTTGGATCTAGACTTAATGTCATTGCCGACACATCACGTGGTTTAGACTAATAAAGCCATTTGCCACAGCGTGAGAACCCTCTCGTCCTCTGTCACTATTTGACCTTTTGCGGGCTCCAGTAATAAGCTTTAACGCATTTAAGAAGAATAATGACAAAAGCGCCTGTCACTCACCTTGTCCCGTGTCGGTCAGTCCCCGTTATTACGGTTTATCCATCACAATCACTCGGTGTGTTCGTTAAGCGTCAGAGGACGGACAAAGAGTCTCCGGTCAAACCCCGGTGCTGTCCCGGCTCTGCGGGGCGGGGCCGCCATCGCAAAAGGGTGAAGCTTTAATGTCAGACGCCAAAAATAAACAGATGCTTCCGCAGCAGCACACTCTGAACGCGTGTGTGCACGAAAACCAGATCCATGAAGCAACACCCCGTAGCTCCTGCACTCTCCTCGAGTCATTCAGAGAGAGAGAGAGAGAGAGAGAGAGAGAGAGAGAGAGAGAGGGAGGGAGAGAGAGAGAGGGAGAGAGAGAGAGGTGTCCTACATCACCAGCAGCACTCTCTCCACAGAACATTAAACTCGTGTGTGCATTCAGACCGGAGTGACTGGACAGGTGCTGGGCCCCTGTGGCATCGAATTAAAGGAAGTAGATGTAAAAATAGCAACGTTTCTTTGAAAGTCCAGTAACATCTAACAGGCAGTGAAATAGATCATAACACCTCACACTGGTTTTTATGATTGAAGTGCTTTATTATTTGTTAATCTAAACATGTTGCAAACAAACCGCATACATCGATGAGCCAGAGGATGGAAAAACAAGTGCAGTTCATCGATATAAATTAAAAGCACTGAAGATAATGGAAACCACTGATGACAACAACTCAAATCAAAATGCAGCAAAACATATAAACATTATTTATACGACTATTATTACAAACTCTGCAGCACTGTCCTGAGAATGAACACAATGATGCAGTCTAATGATGATCAGCTGTCAAAATAAAGCACGTTTATTGATCTCTTAAAACACTCCTAGTATTCATCCAGCGTGGTGGCTCATTACAGTTTGTGTGTGTGCTCTTCACTCTCCAGGGCTTTGTCTCAGTCTCATGATAGACCTGTGGAGAAAAGAAAAGATTAATTAGACAACTTTTCATACTTCTAATCATTTTTTTAAAATCCTATAGTACAAGGGAAAAAAGCTAGTTATATAATACACTCAGAAAGCCTTTAAACCTACGCCTCCTTATGGCCACACTGTGTATTGCAACAAATTACATAAGACCCATGACGACATAATGCAAAGTCATTTGGCTATGACGTCTGAATGACTAAGTGCTCATGCAAAGACCTCCGTATTTGGCCGTTTTTAATCAAGTGTAAAAAGAACAACAAGACTGCAGAGACAATGGATCAATCAGTTAAAATACAAGACTGTGAGTCTTTCAAAACAGTGAAATAAAAATGATAACTCTATTATTACATTAGTGGTGCAAGACTGCACTCTTTGACTGCCATAACCACTTATTAACAAGCTATGAACCCACGTGTCATCTAATGTATTACAAGTCCTCTTTGTACTCACCATTAGAGAACTTGCACTGTTTCAGCACCTCACTGAAGCCCTCACAGAGCTTGTAGTCGCTCTGGTTCTGGGCACACTCGATGAACTGTTTGAGCTCATAGGAGCAGGCCTGTTGCCCTTGAGGGGGCTGCTGCTGGTACATGGACTGTGGCTGCTGCTGGTACATGGGCTGCTGCTGCTCCTGAAAGACACGAGGCAGATGATGGGATCCTTCATACATCTATAGTCGGCATGGGTATTTTGAGTTTTTGATTTTTCTGTCATTTGTTTCAAACGTAAAACAGTGATAAAAGTGATATCTTCTTGCCAGTGCAACCAGTAAAATAACACATTCATCCATAAAATGTTGCAATGACTAACATGGTGATATGTTATGCAAGTGTCAAAACGTCTGAAGACGTCTCACGTGCAAAGATAAATGCGTTTCACATGTTCCGCTTGATGTTTTAAATTAAAAGTGGGAGCACACTGGAATCAGTCGGCACGCATGTACATTAATACCTGTGGATATACCCAGGTAAAGGTAATAGTATGATTATGTAGATGGTTCACAGTAATCCGTAATCCCCAATTACCGGATTTAAATCTTTTGGTAGTGATCACTACTTTGCCTCCTTTTCCACGGGTCAGACACATCAGACACTAATCTGCCCTGAGGCTATTTCAGTCCACAGTTTATTTACCTGGTATGTGACGTCGGGCTTGGCCGGCTCCGAGTTTCCTCCACCGAAGCCTCCAGTCATGGCGTGGCCGAGGGTGTGTCCCACCGCCGAGCCCACCGCCACTCCAGCGGCTGTAGTCGCCATTTGGGCAAACATACCAGGCTGCTTGGGCGCTGAGGCTGGAGCACCCACAGCAGATGGAGGGGCATGCATTGGAGCCGGGGCATAGGAGGGAGGGGATGCAGCCCTGGCCATAGGTTGTGGTGGTGGGGCCCGGCTGGAAAGAGAAAATAATTTGAAATACAGGAATGTTAACAGCTGGCACAACCTGCAAGTGGCGGTTTGAAATTAGTTTAAATTAGTTTCAAATTACAAGAAAACATCAACTCTCGAGAAAAAAAGACTATTACAGTACAAAAGCTATTTAAAGTGTGCAACAGAGTGATAGAAAGAAGTATTAAATATCAGTGCTGTAACAAGTCAGAGTGAAAACTCTATGTGGTACGAGCATATGGTGTCACTTGAGGTTATCGATAGGAGGTTTCCTCAGGACAGTTTGGCAATAGAGGCTTAGTATCTAGAGTCCGAAAGCTTTAATGAAATTATGACATTATTTTACTAAACTAACCTTAGATGTGGGTAACATAATAAAAAAAAATCACGCAAATTCTTATTTAGTTAGTATAAGTGATGGGGATATAAGGACAAATAATTTAAGTAAAAAATAAAGTCTCAGAAAAAGTCTGAATTTGTATTCTGGTCAAAAGGGAAACTGATCCTAGCTGCCTATGGTTTGATGTAAATCCAGACAGTTTAAAACATGTTTAATTGTGACGTTGTGATGTCACATAACAGGCAACATTAAAAGACCATGACGTAGATTACACATTGTAACCTTCATTACTTAATGACTTCTGAGCGATCATCACTTTGCTGGTACAAAAAGACATTAAGACGTTCAAAAATAATCATTCTATGTTAGTTCTAGCTGCTAATCTAATAGATAATGTCCCCGAGCAGCACTAGCCAACATGAACCATTAACTGTTAGGCTAGCTAGCTAAACTTGTTAGAATCTAGCTTACATCAGCCGACACAACATCCTAAATAAAGTGTTTTAAAAACGTTTATTAAATGTTACCTGGCTGGAGGGGCCATCCTGGATGTTCTGCTTCTGCTTCCTCTCGGCATTTTATTAATTCTTGGTAATATTTGTGAGTTTTCTGGCTGATAAAAACGCAGTTCTGCAGGCTACCTTATGTCGACCTTTAGGTTCGCTAGTCCGGAACTTTCTGTGTGTTACATCATTTGTCTGTCGGATAACTTCCGGTGTAGTGTCGAACAATGATTCCCCCCCTAACCTGAACTCTAACCACCGAGGGGGGCACTGTCATTTTAACACGAGGGAGACACTCTACGGGAGAACAGACTTGGACGTAACACCTATGCATATGTATTTCGTAATTTATTGATTGGAATAACTTAATTTCCTTTACCCTAAAGAAGATTTTCATAATTATGTATTCAATATGTATATATAGTTTATGTATTTTTAACTGGTGTGCCCACCGTCCAATTGTTTGTTTTGTTTAATAGTTAAGAAATGTTTTTAAGAAATGTAAACCGTAGGCTGCTCCATATTTATTTAAATTATATTGAGTATTATATCTGTTTTTGAAAAATATGGAGCTCACACTGTGTTTCAGATGCCTCCTATAAACTTCAAATCACTCATTACAAGCATGCCTTGTCACTTAATTGTTTAGGGAGGTTGCCTGGTTTTATACCTAATTCTTGTAGAAATTACTGCAACAGTTCTTCAGCATTTCCTATAACAAAGTAAAACAAAATAGCAATTCAGTTTGACTATCAGGGCTAAGCTGAGGGCACAGGTGGCCAATTTCAAGACACTAGGATAAAAAAATAATAAGATCATAACGTGCATGTGTCCTATTTGGGCAAATGGACCAGAAATACTCTGCTTCCAACACATAATGATGTTCCGTGTTCTTAACCTGCAATGTTTTAATGCCCTTATGTCCGTAGGACAGATGTACTTTGTATCAGACTGACTCAAAAGATGTGCTTTAGTTCCCCAATTTCCTGAAAGAATGTTGTGGAGGCAGATTCAGCTAAACATAACTAAATATAGCTAAACCAATGAGTTTCTCTGGTGTCTTGCAAAAACAGTTAATATAAGAGAATATCATTTACATCAGTGTAATGTTTTCTTGCTAAAAACAAGAGCTACAGCCTAAATATTAAATGGTAATTAAACAGTAAAACAATATTGCTAGAGTGTCATAAGCATAACAGCATTACCAACATGGCACATTACATAACACAAAACAACAATACATTTGTTTACTAGGTTTATTCTTTACAAAAACATTTAAGTAAGTATTAATTTTCTCAACAAAAATATCCGATAATATACCAGTACATCATAGCAATGAGAAGCTATATTAGAAAAGTACACAGACAGGTATGCATATGTACTATAACTAAGAATGTTGCACAGCTTTAGAACTATAAAATCATATCATATGTAGCATTCCACAGCCATTTTTATTTCATAACAAGGATTTCAATAAAGAAAAATTATCACTTATTTCTCAAACTAAGCAGAAAGAGAAAGACATGTTACTCGTGTTTCCCTTTCTTCTTTTTATCTGAGAATCTCTGTCGTGGATGTTGTCCACCTCCTCGTCCCGATTTGTTTCCTTTCGCTCTTCGATCTGTCCACGCTGGCATAGGAGGCTCAATTTCTCCTGGTCGTCCTCCTCTGTCTGGTACGCTGCCCATCAATATCTAGTGAGAACAAAGAGGAATTAGAGGCCATCTGTACTTTACACTTACGATGTCTTCATTCAGAATCACAGGAACAGTTTTCTATCTGTGTACCTTGTAGACGGGGGTGCTTGTTCCAGCCTTGATCGGCTCGATGAGGAACTTATCCTCTCTGGCGGCGATCAGGAGAGACGAGGAGACTCGGGAGGAGCCGGAGAGCGAAGAAAGAGGAGGCATCGAGGCCAGAGCTTCACTGCGCTCCTGTAAATAAAAAAAAAAACTGATTTAACTGGTATGTTTGTTGAGATACATTTCAACAAGAGCTGAGATGATTAGGAGGATTAGTCAACTGATGTCTCTATCTACATAACGTTGGTCGGTCCAGCGCTTTGATCCAGACTGAAATATCAGAGACATTGTTTTTTTAACCTACAGAGCAGATTGTGCAGACATTGATGTTCTTCAGTTGATGAAGCCTGATGACTCCGGTGATCCTGCCGGCTTTTACTGTAGTGCCACTTACATTGGATGTGTGGTTTTGAGTGAAATGTCTCAGCCACTTTTGGAGGGATTGTCATGAATTAGGTACAGACATTCATGTTCCCCTCAGGATGAATTGTAATAACTTTGCTGATTGCTTAACTATTCAACTAGCGCCACCACGGTCAATTTCTTCAATTGTTTGTGACTAAATATCTGCAAAACTAATGACATTCCCATCAGCCTCAGCTGTACTTTGTGTTTGGTGTCAATTAGCACATGTTAGCATGCTAACACGCTAAACATTTTACCTTCTTATTAACTTGGATACAATTTTCGCTATTTCGTTCAATTTTATAGCCAAAAGAGATTCATGCATCGTGAGGGCAGACGACTCTGAACAAAACCCAACAAACAAATGATCCACTTTGCTACGACTGCTCTTAAAATAACTGAGTTGTGAACAGATGAAATGATGTAAGAGGCCTACCTTTTGTTTCTCTCCCCATGCGAAGGACTCGAGTGTAACCTGAAAGCGTTTGATCATCATTTGTCGCCGACAGCGATAGTCCTCTGACAGAACTTGATTGATCTTTTTAACTTGCGCCTGAGAAACAGAAAGGTTGAAGTGCTCACGTTGGAGTCACATATGATGTGTAATGATCTGGTAAACCTGGCAACATACCCACTGCTCTGAGCTGAGGCTGGTGTTAAGAAGCGGGTTTGTCATCGCTCCACACGGTAGACGAGCGAGCCTCGAATCCACCTGCATAAATAAAACATTATAAAAAGCATTCAGTGCTTCTCAGTGGTCATGACTTCTACACATCTCAGTCGCTCTTACAGCAAACTTACCTCACTCGACACGTCGGTAAATTGCAAGGAGGCGTCCATGTCGAGGGCGTGCAGCAGTAATATCCATTCTGCCTGCGTCTCCATCTTCCTTCTGTCTTTGTCATCGTCGTCTTCATCTTCCTGACAAAACTCAGTGAGTTCACGGCTGTCATCTTTAACTCGCTGCTCTTTTTCAGACTCGTCTCCGGTTGTTTTCTCCTCAGGATGCAACTCCTTACGCTTCATTATTTGAGCCGCTTGCAATTCTGACACAAGGAACTCTAAAAGGATTGAACAGTCAGTCTAAGAAGATAGCACCCTTCATTCAAAAATGTTGGGATAGGAAATGCACAAATCCATGGGCACTGCAATCATCTGATATAACCTTAAACACACAACTCTACAACGTAACCCACAAGACTCCTGTTGTCTCTCACCAGTGACTTTGTTGAGGATTGACGGCCCCAGCACCTCTGATGTCAGCACAGTGAGGGGAGACAACATGTTTGAGAGTAAAGTTCTCAACTCCCCCCCCAGCAAGACGTCACCGGTCCTGCTCGAGTCTAAAAAAAAAGAAAAGACAAATACATTTTATTTATATACAGCACATTATAACAAGCGCTTTATATTGAGATGAATGCAGCAACAAGTAACAAGTACAGAAGAATACCATTAACAAAACACAACAACCATTCTGTGCAGGACAGTAACATTTTCTATTAGAGGTAGAGTGATGTATGGGCCAATATTAGCCTATTTTAGATGTTTTGGTGTTGATGTGAAGTACATGTTGGCCAATATGTAAAAATAAAGTACAGGAATGCCAAATATTTGTTTAAGGTAGTTTCAAAAAGCATCATCACTCGTCCACGAGGACTCACCGACAAGTTTAATTGTAAACTATAAAATTGGATATTGGGTACACCATTTAGGCATCCTTGTAAAAATGTTGTTAAAAATCTGTATGTTATGTGTTTCTGTAAAACAGCAACAACAAAAAATACTGTCAATATCTCACTATCAGAATTTTTGAATTTATAAATATTGATATTGGCATAAAAAAATCCTTAATTGGTCAAGCTGTCAGATTTCTTCATTTTACCATGAACACATGGTAAATATTTATATAAATAAATATATTTTTATACTGAGCATCTTAACACAACAACTTTTATTCATTCGGGATGAATACATATTTAACTTATTCTATCTTAACAATAGAAGAAGAAGAAATACAAAACCACGACCCTCTACACACTCACTGTAACGGATACAAAGCTTGTTTTGGACAAAGTTGGACAAAGTTGTGAAAGACCTCAGGTCATAGTCAGGCAGTTTATTAAAAACTAACCAGATGTGGATTTTATTCTACTCAGAAGAAACACCACCTGATGACTTAAAATGCCTGAGTGACACAACAGACAGAGGGTTATAACTCAAACCTCGCAGCTCCGGACAGAGAGTCGTCAGCTCTGTGCTCAGCCAGGTGAGCAGCGGACAGGGAAGCTCATCACAGGTACACCGCGCGAGGCAGGAGCTGCCCGGGTACCTGAGCAGGAAGTAGAGACGACAGGTGAAATGATCTGGTTGCTACGCACGAAGGTAAGTTAGGAGACTACGCAGCAAACAAGGAAACAGTTCCTCACCTTAAAGCTTTAATAGATGAAACTGTCCCTGCGCTCCTGTCCATTGTCACTATAATGAGAAACAATTGATGTAAATCTGTTACAGTAAGGCAGCTCTTCCCAACTCGTGAAAGTTCAAGCGTGTTTATAAATTGTGCTTCCTCTTTTTACATTGTTTAATGAAAGGTCACATATCGCCACCTGCTGGCCGGAGTATGTAGTGCTTCTACAATATGTCAATAAAAATAAGAATTCATGCAACAACGAGCTTCAAAACAAGTACAAATAAATGACAAAAAAAGATATAAGAAAATATGTGGAATAAAGTAAAACGAATAATTTCAATAAAATGATAAGCAACTAACAAAAACATTATGTAGAAAAATACAAAATGGAAAATTGTAATAATAATAATGACAGTAATAATATTATTAATAATGATGATGATGATAATAATAACATCAATATTACTGATAATAATCATAATAGTTATAATAATAATAATCATCATATTACAGTTTATTAATACAGCACAAGGTTACAAAGGGCTTTAAAATAATACAAAATAAAATGGCATAAAGTACTCAACAATGACATAAGATAAAATCAATAATTAAAAAAACAGATCACAGATGTGGAAATAAAATACTGTGCTCTTATTAATAAAAAGTTATTTTTAAGCTGTCACTGATACACAAGTAATACATTTCAAAAAAAAAAAATTCTAAAGATGAACACTTTCCAGCCTCCTCTTGTCTGACAATACACTACCTTATATACTGTAGTATTAAAAAAGAAAATCTGATACTGATATAACATGCGTCACAGCTTCTTTACTTTACTAACACATCCATCAGGGTTGTGTTTCACATTTGTGTCCACCAGGAGCCACTAGAGGTCCGTGATGGGCTGGAGTATATTTACTACAACTAATGATAAAATAACACATTGGCGTTACAACTGGCCTTCAAACACTAATTTACTCAAGTACTGCTGTGCAATATTGAGGTACTTGTATTACTTGTGTATTTCCATTCAATGCTACTTAATACTTCTAAGCCATCACATCTCAGAGGAAATATTGTACTTTTTACTTCACCTCATTTATTTGAGAGCTTTAGTTAAAACTCATAAGACACAATGAAAGCACTGGATAAAGTTGTTATTGGCTCCACCTCAACCAACATGTTAATGCTACAGTGAAAAAATCATCCAATATATTAGGAGCTATTCTGCTTTGATACATTATGAAAATATAGATAGATAGATACTTTATTAATCCTGCAAGAGGACATTTGTTCGCTACAGCAGCATTATATACTGTCTTACTTTGTGTTTAGATAAAATTCAACCACTGCTCGTTGTTAGTGCATCTTGTAAAAATATGGAGACATGAAATGAGTAGTAGCCAAACACAAACCCAACTTCATTTATTTCTCCCACTCTATGGATGTAATGACATCAGCCTTCATCCTCTGGTCATTGATGGATGTAATGATGGGGATCTTATTTACTGGAGGTGATCTTGACATATGACACGCACGCACGCACACACGCCGGTACACACACACACACACACACACACACACTCAGGCACACAAGCACGCGTGCTGCTTCATTAGCTTTGTCTGATTGTGATGTCTCCTCTCCTTATTGAGCACAGCTTGACCACATGTGTCCCACTCGCGGCAACAAGCCCCTCCATCAGCAGCCTGTAAACTGAAAAGGAACAATGGACACGGTGGCGGTGTGCGTCAAGATTGAGCCTCCTCCGTTTGCCTGGCCCCTGCTGCCATATGTACAGAAACTGTGCCGCCCCTCGACAACAAAGGCCCTGCCATGCATCAGGATGCTGCATCTTTTATTCCCCCGACACTGCCCTCTGCTCTATGAAACCTTGCGGGGCCTTGACCTTTCACCTCTGGCAAGCAGCCAGACAAAGCAGCCAGACATTCCCCTCTCGGTGGACTTGTTGAGCACTTGTTAGGTGGATGGATGCATGAAACAGTGATTCCCTCACAGACATATTCACTGCCATACTTCAAAATATCATCAATAGGCCTGAGTATTATATATTCTGGGCATCCAAAACATGTTTTTGGTTATATGTGCAGTGAAGATCATGCAGACAGTGCAGTGTCCAAAATGTATCACGAATTTAAAAATGATTCAATATATCTTATCAGATGATTAAGAGTTGATTAGGAGTGGGTTTTGTTGAAATTGTACTATACAATATTAATATATATACATCATTATATGATCAATTTTCTTCAAAATCCATTTAGAAACTGTTTAATATATTCAGAATTAGAAAGACAATGGATATTAGAAAATATTCTAATGACTGGACAATTAGATGTTCCACATATTTTTTAATAGTTGGTGAAACCTTTACTTTTGCTTTATTCTTATATTGTATATTTTATACTACACCAGCGAGGTGTTGATCCAATGCTCGGGTATTTTTGAGGTAATATACTGTGGTGATGTGTAGAATTTGGTCAACAAACTAAACACCTTGAATAAAGTAGTGGAACGTAAGGGAGTACGTTCACTCAAGTACTGTATTAAAGAACAATTTTGAGGCACTTGTACTCAACTCAAGTAATTCTGCTACTTTAAGCTTCCACTTCACTACTTCCTGAGGAAAATATTGTACTTTGTACCCCACTACATTTATTTCATACATTTAGTTACTTGTTACATTACAGATTCAGAATATTTATACAAAACATCAACAACAAAAAAGATATGATAGATTACACAGGAGTATATAAGTAATTAAAATGAGCTCCACCGTTATCAGCTACAACATTAAAGTGATACATACATTAATATATGCATTATTATGATCTATTAATATAATATACATAATTCTGAAATGAACAATTCTCTACTACTTGTACTTTAGTATGTTTTTATGTTAATACTTTGTAACAGAGTCATTTTACACAGTGGTGCTGCTACTTTTACTGAATTGAAAAAAAAAAAAAATACTTCTTCCACCACTCTTCACACAGGTGTTTCCATGCTTTGTTGTGATTTTCCACTACAAACCAGTGAGCGCGAGGACAGGTATCAGTCTGTTTGGCAACAGTTGCTCAGGTGAAGCCACATCCCTCTAGAGGCGCACAAGTCATGTGCTGGTGACAGACGGAGCAGCCTACCGACGCCGTGGAACCCAAACCTCAAAGCTCCACACACATCCACACTGAAAGAGCACCCCGGAGTAATGGACGGACAACTTCTTGACACGCGCGCGGCACTGTGTCAACGTGTTTCTGCGTCTTCTCTGTGTGTTTAAAAACGACATCTATTCCGGAGGTGTGTGTTTGTTTGAGTCACCTGTCGGTTATGGATCGACTTGGTGAATGGAGCTTCAAGTCCAAGAAAATGGACCTGGAGGAGGATTTCTACTTCGACTACGGAGCGGAGGAAATGACCGATTATCAAGAGCCCGATGAACTTGTGGCTGCTTTGAAACAAAAGGAGGAAGAGGTTATTTTGGCGGCCCAGCTGGGGAACGCGTTGCTCCTGGAAAACCGTCAGCTGAAAGAGCGGAGCGACAAACTTCATGAAGAGTACGCAGACAAGCTGGAGGTAAAATGAATCTGCTTTTATTTAACAGTTCAAATGCTTTTAATGTAGGCTACAGTGAAAGCTTTCTGGTGAAATATGCGGTTATCAAAGATTTGACAAACGTGGTTGCTGCTAATATTTGAAGTGAGTGGAATGTTTCCTGATTAATAAAAGCCAATAACAACGCTTCCAACTTTTAAAAATAATTTGTACCAGACTATAGAGCAACTTTACGAATCGAAAGAATCCAGTATATAAAGTAATAGGATTTCACAAAATATACAGATCATAGATCATAAGCTTGTTTTTATTATATAAATGTATCTGTAATACACCTAATTGGCTGTTTCTTTATTATTATATATGTCCAAATGACAACTTTAAACACTTCATTTTGATAATAGAGAGCATCATTTGATCAAATAATAGAGGAAATACACATTGGTGGGGTGAGAAACAATAGTAATCGTACTGTATGATCTACAGCAGTAATTCAATATATTCCAAAATACATTGTAAATCAATGTATTATATATTTATAGGGAATCCTATGTAGCTGTCATGTAAACAGGCAACTTCCCTTTGATCAGGTCCATGTCTCTGTGCTCTCATTGTTCTCTCTCTCTCTTTTGTTTTGTTCCACTGACTACAAAAGTATTTCTAGCCCAGAGAAACGTCTCTACTGAAATGTTTGTCAGGCAAGCGATCTTCACAGCTTGTGGAAGAAATTGTCAACCTGTTGTTGAGGAATCAAACTAGTATGACACAAACTCCTCCCGAAACATCAGCAGTTAACTTAATACACGCAGCAAACTGCAGTTATAGGGTGTCAGCAGGGAGCCTCGGAGAGGATTCTCCAAATTGAATGAATGTCTTCAAGACAACAAATCTAAAAGCAATGAAGCGAGAGACGGCAGGTGAACGGAGGTTGTCAACAAGTTTGTATTTGTAGTGAAGCTGCACAGCATCACACACCTGAGTGGTTGCGACAGACTAAGTCACGGCCTCGTTGCTTTCCTCAGGCTGAACGCTGATGATTCAGATGTTCAATCTTATCATGTGTGACTATGACTTCAATCCGTAATTTGCAAAGTGCAATAAAGACGTATCTGCCTTTAAGCTGATCGAATATGCTGCAGAGATAGTTTAATGAATAGATATACTTGAATGGAATATAAGGCTGCCACTAATGATTATTTTCATACATCATAATCCGTTACTAGTCTATTTTTACCACTTAAGACAAAGGAAAAGAATGATGCCTCGAGATATTACTCAATTATCAAAGTAGTGGACTCATTTTCTGATGACCGATTGATCGATTAATTGACTTATAGGTTCAGGCCTAATGGAATATATGAAAAAACAGATGTCATTCATTCAGATTCCAGCTGTCATACATTTCCCATGATTCTTCACAGCTCTGAATGAGCCTGTTTCAAACCACACGTTATCATTGTAACATCCTGTTGCTGATAAGGAGAATTTCAAACCTATGGTTAGTGTAAACAGCCGTGTTGAATCAACTGTTCTCATGGATTGATGTTACTTCCCCCCCCC